>NC_140010.1:12206525-12256846 GCF_964263955.1 Coregonus lavaretus | reverse complement strand
TTAAGCAATTAACATCCCATCATGCTTAGGGTCATATATAAAATGGAGTGGCTGCGGTTCCGGATTTTTTGGAACCCGATTTGCCGTAGCTTAAGACATAGAGATTTTGTTGCATGTGCAGGATTTATTTTTGGTGTAGCTGCTGCCCACTCTTTCACTGACCGCTTCCCCCTTCTTCCAGATTTTTTTACTTAGCTGAGCTCACTCCGCTGCCTACATAGCTCTTTCTCAGTGATCCGCTGCTGCTTTCCCTTCCTTCATCGGCGATGAACGCCTTTGTCTGGTGTAGCTTACAAACTTCATGTTGTACGCAAAAGACATGGTCGACATGTTCAAACTTGCATTCCAATAGTTTCAGGAGGGGAGATAGGCTACATGCAAAGCTTTTTACATGTTGGGGCTCCAGCCGATGCAAAACGAACTTGCCCATTGACACAGTCTAAGTAGCGATTTAATGTTCTTTTTTCATGATTATTGCAAACAATGGCTAAGCAGGAAGCAGATAGGCAGTCAAAGTAGTAGTGTTCTTTTTTTTAGGAACTGTGACTAGTGACTATGATAGCAACTAATTAGCCTACATAATCACTGTCACGCCCTGACCTATATAACTCTAGTTAGTTTGGTCAGGGTGTGCATGTTTAGCTCTAGGTTGTTGTATATCTATGTTTAGATTCTAGTTGTTTGACTTCTACGTTTGGCCGGGTATGATTCCCAATCAGAGGCAGCTGTCGCTCGTTGTCTCTGATTGGGGATTATACTTAAGTAGCCTGGTTGCAGTCCTTGTTTGTGGGATCTTGTTCCGTGTTTAGGCTTGTATGTCTATAGCCTGAGGACTTCACGTTACGTTGTTGCTTGTTTTGTTTATGTTTATTGAGTTTAATAAACATGTTCGCATACCACGCTGCACCTTGGTCGGACCCGTCTCTCAACGATCGTGACAGAAGATCCCACCAAACGAGGACCAAGCAGCGTGGCCAGGAGCAGACATCCTGGACATGGGAGGAGATCCTGGATGGTAAGGGATGGATCGCGGTCCTTGGGAACAGACAGAGGAGGCCCGGGTTAGAGAGGAGCAACGGCGACACCGACGACGCCGGCCGAGGAGGAAGCCCGAGAGGCAGCCCCAATAAAAATGTTGGGGGGGGGGGCTAAAGGGGTGGTCAGGGATCAAGAGAGAAGAGCCCCGACCACTGGGAACAGTTTTATACTGAGGAGTCGGAGGATGACGACGACGATGAGTTTCTGTTCCCTAACTCGTGGGGGCTCCCGGAGGAGTCCTCACTGGAGGAGGATTGGGCGCGGAGAGTAAAGGACTGGTACAGTAGTAGACCTCCAGCGCCGGTTCCCAGTCCGGTACGCCTCGTGCCTGCTTCTCGCACCAAGGCAGTGGTGCGTGCTCCCAGTCCGGTAAGATCCGTGCCTGCTCCTCACATCAAGCCAGTGGTGCATGTTCCCAGTCCAGTACGGCCCGTCCCTGCTCCTCGCACCAAACCAGTGGTGCGTGTCGCCAGCCCGGTACGCCCCGTTCCCCGCACCAAGCCAGTGGTGCGTGTTCCCAGTCCAGTACGGCCCGTCCCTGCTCCTCGCACCAAACCAGTGGTGCGTGTCGCCAGCCCGGTACGCCCCGTACCTGCTCCCCGCACCAGGCCAGTGGTGCGTGTCTCCAGTCCGGCCCGGCCCGTGCCTGCTCCTCGCATCAGACCATTTACATTTTAGTCATTTAGCAGACGCTCTTATCCAGAGCGACTTACAGGAGCAATTAGGGTTAAGTGCCTTGCTTAAGGGCACATCGACAGATTTTTCACCAAGTCGGCTCGGGGATTAGAACCAGCAACCTTTCGGTTACTGGCACAACGCTCTTACCCACTAAGCCACCTGCCGCCCCAGTGGTGCGTGTCTCCAGTCCGGCCCGGCCCGTTCCTTCTCCTCGCACCAGACCAGTGGTGCATGTCCCCAGTCCGGCCCGGCCTGCTCCACCGGTGCCCAGTCCAGCTCCGGTCAGCTGCTCCACTCCGGAGTCAGAGCAGTCCGCTCCACCGGTGCCCAGTCCAGCTCCGGTCAGCGGCTCCACTCCGGAGCCAGAGCAGTCCGCTCCACCGGGATCCGGTTCAACTCCGGTCAGCGACTCCACTCCGGGTCCAGACGTCAGCCCCTCTCCAGGTTCGGGGTCTCCCACACCAGGGTCCAGACAGGGATCGGTGCATCGTGGGAGGACTGAGAGGGGAAGCTCCGCGTTGAGGTCCAGACCGGTCCAGGGGTGCAACGCGGAGGCAGTAAGGGAGAAGACGTCATGCCCAGAGCCGGAGCCGCCACCGAGTCTGGAAGCCCACCCGGACCCTCCCCTGTTAAGTCAGGTTTGTGCGGCCGGAGTCCGCACCTTTGGGGGGGGGGTACTGTCACGCCCTGACCTATAGAACTCTAGTTAGTTTGGTCAGGGTGTGCATGTTTAGTTCTAGGTTGTTGTATATCTATGTTTAGATTCTAGTTGTTTGACTTCTATGTTTTGCCGGGTATGATTCCCAATCAGAGGCAGCTGTCGCTCGTTGTCTCTGATTGGGGATCATACTTAAGTAGCCTGGTTGCAGTCCTTGTTTGTGGGATCTTGTTCCGTGTTTAGGCTTGTATGTCTATAGCCTGAGGACTTCACGTTACGTTGTTGCTTGTTTTGTTTATGTTTATTGAGTTTAATAAACATGTTCGCATACCACGCTGCACCTTGGTCTGACCCGTCTCTCAACGATCGTGACAATCACACAAAACGCTGATTGTTTTTGCTCCAATGCAATGTGTTGTAGCCTTCAAATCACTGTAGGGTTTTTACAGTGGTGTAAAGTACTTAAGTAAAAATACTTGAAAGTACTACTTAAGTAGTTTTTGGGGTATCTGTACTTTACTTTGCTATTTATATTTTTGAAAACCACTACATTCCTAAAGAAATATTATACTTTTTACTCCATACATTTTTCCTGACAAACAAAAGTACTCGTTACTTTTTGAATGCTTAGCAGGACAGGAAAATTGTTACATTCACGCACTTATCAAGAGAACACATGGTCATCCCTACTGCCTCTGGCCTGGCGGACTCACTAAACACAAATGCATATTTTGTAAATAATGTCTGAGTGTTGGAGTGTGCCCCTGGCAATCCGTACATTTTAAAAACCAGAAAATGGTGCCGTATGCTTTGATTAATATAAGGAATTTAAAATTATTTATACTTTTACTTTAACTTTTGATACTTAAGTATATTTAAAACCAAATACTTTTAGACTTTTACTCAAGTAGTATTTTACTGGCTGACTTTCACTTTTACTTGAGTAACTTTCTATTAACGTATCTATACTTTTACTCAAGTATGACAATTGGGTACTTTTTCCACCACTGGGTTTTTATTTCAGCTGTGCAGAAAAATTAGGCAGAGACATAGGCTACATCATCAAGGTTCAGAAGAGCGTGAGTAAAGAGAGAAACGTGAAGGGAGGGGGAGTGTGAGTAGCAGCTACATAGAATAAATGTGTGTGTGTGTGTGTGTCTCAGTCACCAGATTTCAACCCAACACTTATGGGAGATTCTGAGACAGCGTTTTCTACCACAATCAACAAAACATCAAATTATAGAATTTCTAGTGGAAGAATGGTGTCGCATCCCTCCAATAGAGTTCCAGAGACTTATAGAATCTATGCCAAGCTGTTCTGGTGGCTCGTGGTGGCCCAAAGCCTTATTAAGACACTTTATGTTGGTGTTTCCTTTATTTTGGCAGTTTCCTGTATGTTGTATGAGAGAGAGAGAGAGAGAGAGAGAGAGAGAGAGAGAGAGTGGGAGTGAGGAAGCAAGAGTGAGAGAGCACATGTGAGAGAGAGAGGGAGAGAAGGAGTGCAAAGGAGCAAGCGAGAGCATGACAGAGAGATTTCCATTCTATTTGCGTATTCTGTTCACATGCTCCATGTACTGGCGCCATAAGGACTGTCACAATGACCCACAGCAGAAAAATGATCCATATGTATAATGATGTAGGAGAAGAACTCAAATGTCACTTGGTAATGGAAGCCGGCTACGTTAATGTGCCACAGTCAGGAGCATCCTTAAGGCCTGCACATCCTCAGGGAGGAGTGTCATAAACAATAACGCAGTAAAAAGAAACGTGTAGCAATGCAGCATGATTGCCCCTCCATCTGCAGTGACTCAGCCTCAGAGTCCTAGGTATAGAGGAATATATTCTCTCTCGCTCTCTCTCTCTCTCTCTCTCTCTCTCTCTCTCTCTCTCTCTCTCTCTCTCTCTTTCTCTCTCTCTGTTGCTCTCGCTCACTCGCTTTCTCTCGCTCTCTTGCTGGCTGGCTATCGCTCTCTCCCTCTCACTCTCTCTGTCTCTCAAACACACACACACGCACACAGGCACACACAAACACATGCACACTCGTGCATACACACACGCGCGCACACACACATGCACGCGCACACACACAAGCCATAAATACATTCATCAAATCCACATGCATACACGTTTGCTCTCATTATGTGCAAAAATAGACATATAAATGCACACACGCTTGCTCAAACAATCGCCCTCTGTCTTGCCTTTGTCAAATCAAACAGCATATTCCCCCCTGGTTGACTAATCTGTTAATTCTATAGAATCTCGGGATGAGAGAGACAATGAGGACGATTGGCCTGGACTGTCAAATCCTCTGCTTGAGGCTCTACATAGTAACACTGCCTATTGTCATGGGGGTTTCTAGTGTAAATAAGGATGTGTAATCATGGTCTACATGCTACTGTATAGATATGTGAGGGCTCTGGTGATTCAAGGTGCATCTCATTTGCATAGAATCACAAAGAGAGAGTATATTGTATTGGCGCATGGATACACACACTCACAAACAGTACGTAGGAGTACTTATACTCTTAGCACGAATACTACATGCTAACAGACTAGCATTCATAATACTGTATATAGAAAGATTACATTCACTCATAACATTCTGACTAATTCATTTCCTTCCTTCCAGACACATAGAGACACACACACACACACACGCACACACACACACATAAACACAAACACACACACATGCACACACACACACACACACACACACACACACACACACACATACACACACTTCCTCTCTCTCAGGGGCATCTTGCACCCATTATTTTAGAGGGGGCACGAGGCACGTGAGGATGGAGGTGGTGGTCCGGAGGTGTGCTGCCCCCCAGAAGTTGAAACAGCTATTTCCTGCATTCTAGAGCCATAATCGCTATGCCTAATTCTATGTAAAAAAATATGTATATTTTTCTGCATAGTTTATCTTAGCAAAGACAGTTAGACAAGCTACTCTAACTTGATTGACAGCCTGAAATGGCTTGGTAGCTAGTTATGAGGTTAGGAGACTGGGAATCTATCTAGCTGGCTAGCTAAAGACAACTTCATCAAATTTGTAGTTGGCTAATATTACAGAGAAAAAAAGAAAACGTTTTGTTTCATTCGTTCATCAGGAAGGAATCAATAGGCTACATAACTTGATTACATTAATTTACAAACATACCTCCTGCCCAGCACCTTCAGCTAAAATCAAATCAAATGCTGTGTGTCACTTTGCACACTCTCTCCTCCTCCACTGATGATACCACACGCACTAAAGTATCTAGTGTCCTGCCTAGGCATCTCTTTACTCTGTGCACCTTGGAAGGAACCACTTACTAGGGAGAATAGAGAGGTTTTCTTTGCTTGGTCCAGACAGTGTGCACCCTCCGCAAAATACTGCTGACAGATCTTTTTATAAATAATTATGAAAAAACGTGGGCTTAAAAGTAAGGTTTAGTAAGTAATTTAACATCTGATAAATAAAAAAACAGGACAAATCTGAGGGGGCACGTGCCTTTGTTCCACTTACGGGCATGACGCCACTGCTCTCTCTCTCTCCCACAGTTCAGGGTAGGCGCTGTGTCTTTACTCATCCGTGGCCTGCTCCGATGCAGATGTTCTCGCCACCTCATTAACCCCCACCAATGGGAGCTGCCCATACGCAGCTGCGCAGCCCATAGCCCGGCTCTCTTGCTCTCTCTCTCTTTCACCAGGCTGCAGGCTGGCACGAGAAAAACCACTGGCAGTGAGTCAACACACACACACACAAACACACACAACCTACACACTATACTCTTAGAAAAAAGGGCTTCAAAATGGTTAATCGGCTGTCCCTGTAGGATAATCCTTTTTGGTTCCAGGTAAAAACCCTTTTTGGTTCCAGGGTCCTACATGGAACCCAAAATGGTTCTACTTGGAACCAGAAGGATTCTACCTGGAACCAACAAGGGTTCTTCAAAGGGTTTCTCCTATGGGGACAGCAAAATAATCATTTTGGGTTCTAGATAGCACCTTGTACATCAAACTACTACACACAGACAGACCTACTCTAGACCAAACACATACATATTTGTATTTTTAGATAACCAGACATAACCTTGTTCAAGGCCAGAAATAGGTACTGGGCAGATAGTATAGTGACAGAGGCTTGTATCTCTCCAGTATTTTCAATTACACATTGGGAGGAGGTTCATATCAATTTGATATCTTCTCCTACATTCTTCACAGCAGCACTGATTCCAATAACAGGGGATGTAACTACTACCGCTTTAACGGTGGTGGTGGTAACCATAGCAACTGCCGGCGGTGATTGGGGAGTGGAGGGGAGGTCAGGGGTTGAGAACTGTTCAGTGGAAAATAAGATCCCCTCCTTGCCTTACACACACACGCACACATGCAGGCACACAGACACACACACACATAAATCCCCTCCTCACCCAGCTGAGGCAGCAGCTCTGAAGATTGGCATCAAGGAGGAGGACCAGGAGGGGAGTCCGTCCTTCCTTCCACCAGCTCGCTGAGTGATTCTGGGGGTCTCGGCTCCTCTGACCCAGGCCTGAATCACCGCTTCCGCCCCTCTGAGTGGAAGGGCATGGGGCTCTCTCACTGGGGCTGGGGGTCACTGGTGTCACCAATACCTCCTGGGACTACCTGGAAAACAATTGTTACTGAGTGGACTATTCTGGCTAAGTAAATAAAAATGAAAATGCCTGATTCACAATATTGTGCTGACACAAACTGTACTGTGCTGGCTCTGATATTTTCTTTTCACATTGTCCTTTCTAGCACAGTTTCAGCAAGTGTGGTGGATGTGTAACCAGGCCAGAGCAGCTTAGGTTGGCTCAGCCCAGTAGTGTGAAAAGAGCAGGCCTGTAAGCCTATTCATTCAGGACTGAGTCTCTGCCAAAGTAAATGATTAATTCAGTCAATCCGTCAATGTCTGTAGTGGGTGCTACCTGTAATCTTTACAGCAACGAAAAACCCACAGGTGGTTGCTTTACTTACCATCACCATGGCAACTGGTCGGTGGAAATTGGAGGTGTTGAGTAGCGTCTGTCACTGTGGAGAAAAAAAGGTCCTTTCACTTAGGTTGTGTAGTGCCTGCCTTCCTGCCTAGCCAGTGTTATGCGTAGGTGGTTGGTTTTCTACTTAGCTAAGTGTTTTAGGTGCTTTCTGACTCATCATTTAGCCACACAGTATCAGTGGTGTGTGTATCAGAGGAGGCTGGTAGGAGGAGCTATAGGAGGACGGGCTCATTGTAATGGCTGGAATGGAATCAATGGAACAGAGTCAAACATGTTGTTTCCATGTGTTTGATGTGTTTGGTACCATTCCATTCATACCATTCCAGCCATTACAATGAGACTGTCCTCCTATAGCTCTTCCCACCAGCCTCCGCTGGTGTGTATGTATGTATGGGAGGAAGCCACCACTGTCCAGGTGGGTCGACCAGGGTGGGGGGTGGAAGGTAGGGGACGTGGGGGTAAACTGGGCAATGTGGCCAGCCATCTGCCTGTCAGGACTGCTCTATTACAGACCCCTAACACACACACACGAACACACATTCACGAACACACACACACACGAGAACACACATGAGAACACACGCACACACACTCTCTGGCTCCAGTGCTCCCTTCCCTATCCCAGAAGGACAAAAAATACACATATAAAATAAAGACGTTGGTGAATGAACATGCGCACCTTTTATTCTCTTTTTTTAAATCCTTACTATCTCTGACCTTGCTGATAGCTACTTTGCTGAGGAAAAATGTACTTACTATGACTGAGATATGTGGCTGTCTCACCTAGCTATCTTAAGACGAATGCACTAACTGTAAGTCACTGGATAAGAGCATCTGCTAAATGACTAAAATGTAAAAATATAAAAAAGAGTGAGCGCCGTCAGAAAGATCAATGTTAGTGAATTCATGCCTGAGTCAGAGTGATGCAGTAGTGTTATAGAGCAACAGCAGTGTTAGACAGTACTGTGATACAGTAACAGTAGTGTTATAGAGCAACAGCAGTGTTAGACAGTACTGTGATACAGTAACAGTAATGATAATAATAATAATAATAATAATATGCCATTTAGCAGACGCTTTTATCCAAAGCGACTTAGTAGTGTTATACAGTAGTGTAATACAGTAGTGTAATACAGTAGTGTTATACAGTAACAGCAGTGTTATACAGTAGTGTTATATAGTTGCAGTAGTATTATACAGTAACAGTAGTGTAATAGAGTAGCGTTATAGAGTATCAGTAGTGTGATACATAAATGTTATAAAGTAACAGTAGTGTTAAACAGTAACAGCAGTGTTATACAGTAACAGTAGTGTTATACAGTAGTGTTATACAATAGTGTTATACAGTAACAGTAGTGTAATACAGTAGTGTTATACAATAACAGCAGTGTTATACAGTAGTTTTATACAGTTGCAGTAGTATTATACAGTAACAGTAGTGTAATACAGTAGCATTATAGAGTATCAGAAGTGTGATACATACATGTAATAAAGTAACAGTAGTGTTATACAGTAACAGCAGTGTTATAAAGTAACAGTAGTGTTATACAGTAACAGCAGTGTTATACACAGTGTTATACAGTAACAGTAGTATTATACAGTAACAGTAGTGTAATATAGTAGTGTTATAAAGTAACAGTAGTGTGATACAGTAGTCTTATACAGTAGAGTTATACAGTAACAGTAGTGTTATACAGTAACAGAACAGCAGGGTTATACAGTACTGTGATACAGTAAAAGTAGTTTTATACAGTAGTGCTATACAGTAACAGTAGAGTTATGCAGTAACAGTAGTGTAATACAGTAGTGTAATGCAGTAACAGTAGTGTTATAAAGTAACAGCAGTGTTATACAGTAACAGTAGTGTAATACAGTAATGTTATACAGTAACAGTAGTGTTATACAGTAGCATTAGTGTAATACAGTAGTGTTATACAGTAACTGTAGTGATATACAGTAACAGTAGTGTTTGTTGTATAAATATTTGACTCAAAAGTAGTCAACTCAAAAATGTCTCTCAAGAAACTGGAGCTTGTGAATCCAAAAATTAGACTTTATTATTTGCGTAACAAAGCCGAGCTTGCTCCATGGAACAACTGGCTCTCCTTGGCTCAAAGATCTCCTTTTATACATATACAAGTGCATAGTCATCCTTACATAGCAGATACAGTTACTCCCCTTAGGGTAAATGATTAACTTCTTTCATGGCCACGCCACCCTTATCTTTCAACGTCTAGATGTCACATGTTGTTTTCTCCAAAAAGGCTATGTGAACTTTTCCAGATGAGACCTCTTTCCCTTATCTCATTATATTGGTGGCAGACCCTTTCTTTTAAAAATAATACACATTGGCTATATTCCTTATTTGAGCATGCATCTGGATTACAAAGTATCAACCATGTTTGCTATATTTTACCTTTTAGCACTTCACATCTCTATATATTCCCCCCTTTGGGACTTCCAAAGTCCCAACAATTACAAAGATTAACTTTAAAATGAATGTAAGCCTGTGCATTTACTTAGTCTTAGCCTTGCCATATGTGGTTACATTTCATATGCATATATTTAAACCAATATATCTTCCTCATTGTTTGACCCATCCTGATGAGGACCCAGAGCCCAGTCAGGTATTGGATACGAGTCTAAAATGTTTTCCTCTAAATTAACCCCTAATGCCACATATTTCACATTCTCCCTTGTATTCTTCTAAAATCTATAACCCAATTGTTTTATTGTAACATTCCTATATATTTGCTCATAGTCATTTACGTTTACATTTACGTCATTTAGCAGACGCTCTTATCCAGAGCGACTTACATTATTTTTTTTCATACCCCCTGTGGGAATCGAACCCACAACCCTGGCGTTGCAAACGCCATGCTCTATCAACTGAGCTACATCCCTGCCGGCCATTCCCTCCCCTACCCTGGACGACGCTGGGCCAATTGCGCGCCGCCCCATGGGTCTCCCGGTCACGGCCGGCTACGACAGAGCCTGGATTCGAACCAGGATCTCTAGTTGCACAGCTAGCACTGCGATGCAGTGCCTTAGACCACTGCGCCACTCAGGAGTCTATATATTTGACATTACTCTGGCGCTTTCCTTTTCCTTGTTCCTATTCTAACCACTAATTGCTTACCCTTCTCTCCCCCAATCAACCCCATCCTGGTTGATTATGATTTCCTAAATATTACAAACATTCTGCTGGCCAATATGGTCTTTCCGAGTTCCTTATATGACAAAAGTTGTGGTTGAATCATAGCACAGTCCTAGTAACTGTGGAGATGTTGAACTACTGTTAACTATTTAAAACGGAGATGTGGTGAATGTTAGACTGTTTTCTTTATTTAATTTTAATGCAATATATTGTACTCATCTATACCAATCATTGTTTATCGGCTCCTTCCATTCCCTTTCTTCTGTTTTTGGTATGGCTCTAACATGTACAGGGTTTAGTGCACTTTCCCAAGGAATAACTACTTCAATAACACTTCCCCCTGGAAATCTAACACTAAATACTACATCAAATTGTTTATATAAGTCTTGGGCTGTTCTCCTTATGTCTATGATTCACCTGTCTCTTTCTTTCATTATCTTAAGGTCACACTACCCCATGTGACTTCCCCATACTCTTTGTGCTGGTTCCTCCCACACCAATAATAATTTAACCATTGTATTTTAATAGTGATCCCTTCCTGTATTTTAGTTATGGTTCCTGCCTGTGTAAGAATATACATTTTAATCCTGTCTATATCCCTTCTATGTCTTGTTCTTCTGCTCTTTACTATTATCAGTACCCCATTCCCCTTATTCTCAGGGAACTAGTCAAGTGCAGAGAAATCAATGATGGGGATATCTGGTGCATCTTGAATGTCTGGAATATCTCAAAGATCTAGGAGGTCTTGAAGGTCTTGAAGATCTGCCCCTCCGCCGAGGGAATCAGCAAGAACACGTAGCTCATCAGTAATTGCCATTGTGGTGGCCGAACAACGATGCTGATATGCTGTGTTGATAAGAAATCCGCTGTCACTGTACTTTGATTATAAAGGTTTATTATATCAAAAGATTTCAGCGTCAATTTACAGACTTCTGCAGAGTCTGGAGAACAACTAACCCAATCTCAAATATGATTATTCTCCCCGTCCTTTGTTGAAAACCTGGTATATATCCTATGTAACATAAGATGGGTGTTTTGGATAGACCAATCCCTGGCTTCCACATATCCAAGTCTCCTCTGTTTCAGGGGGCCCCTATAGTAATGCTTTCCAGATGTTTCAGCAAAGCAGAGTAAAGTTCATCTAACACACCATTTGCAAACGTCAGCCAAAATTATAAACTGTTCAGATACTACATATTTCCCCCCTTCGAGACTAATTAAGTCTCGAAAACAAAAAGAATAGGATTATGACAAATAACAATTTTTATTACATCAGGCTTCTTGAGTAACTTTAGCTATAAAACTAAATTTATGGAGAGTAAACACATTTTTATGTAGACACATTTTCATGGAGTGTAAACACATTTTTATGGAGTGTAAACACATTTTTATGGAGTGTGAGAGCGAAAAACCTGTCTGGCAGCTTTCTTTCCAAATATCCATCAATCAATCAAGACAGGAAATTCTCTCACGGCCCCTCTGCCCCAGGCGACCACCTAAGTACTCCAGATCAATTTATAAATCTTTATCAATGCATTTTAAGCTATGATGCAATTGAATACACATGAAAACCTCAGAAAACAAAATACAATCAAAAATGTCCACATTCAGGCTGGTCGACCCATCGGACCCTCCTGTGGATTCTCTCTGTCCCTGCCTAGACCCAATATCCCTAAGCGTCAAAGAAAAAACAAAACATCTGAGGTCCCCACATGTACCCAACAACAGAAAACATCATTCTTCAAAAAATTAATACAGAAAGAATATGACACAAATTATGTATCACACATGCAAATATGTATATATATCATTGCAGACACTGAAATGTAGTCCCCTACACTGCATCTCCTCAGCAGTGTCGACTTTCAATGCAACGTTGATGATGGAATCTGAACATTTCCACACCTTCCTTGTTCAACTTCCTCCAGTCCATTCATATTGTCCATGTTTGAGTATTTGAATCCCACTCTACACATTCCCATATGCTTCTGGAAGAAAAGAAAACACCAACCAGTATCTTTTGCAAAGCAACGCATGAAAATTAAAACATCAGTATCAAAAATAATATAAAAATGATATATAAAATGAATCACATTCCATTTCCCCCCTTTGATTCATAAGAAAACACTAAACATCACAACAAAATGCAAAGAAATGTGAAAATTATCGCACAATCAGATATTCAACATTTCCTAGAGTTACTTCAACCCTAGTTTTCCTAACATTTTGGTCTGACTTTTTTCCCCAATTTAAAAAAAAATCAATTTCACTGATTTATCCACAAAACTCTTTCCCATTATCTGAGGATTTTCGATCGGGAAGTCCCCACCTGCTTATGACTTCTTTACACAAAAACTTGGCAACCCACTTAGCTTCTTTTCGCTTGGTTGCACATGCCTCCAGCCATCGTGAAAATCTATCTACAACCACCAGCATATATATTTTCCCTTCAATTGGTTTTATCATATCAACAAAGTCGATAACCAACTCACGCATAGAACCTCTTGGTGTAGGAATGTAACCAGGAAGAACAGTCACACCCCTGCGAACATTATTTTTCAGACAGATTGTGCACCTGCCTATGACATAGTCAACCTTTTCAAGCAAATATGGTGCCCAAAAACCATACTCCTTTGTGATCTTTCTCCTAACCTCCCCCCTTGCAACATTAGCTAACCCATGTGCTTCCATCATCATCAGGTCTAGAGGCGCTACTATCAACCCCTCATGGTTTCTCCAAAGACCCATAGCATCTTCGACGGCACCTCGGTCTAGCCATAACTGTTTATCAATCGTAGAAGCAGCTTCCTGCATCAAAATCACATCCTTAAGCATAATTTTGTCTTCCAAGTCCACTCCATGAGTGACCAGAAAAACCTTGCCCAATTTGTCCGCTCCTGTGACGGCTTTTGCAGCTTCATCAGCAGCTTTATTCCCTTGTGTGACTTTTGACAAATCTGTTTTATGAGCTGCACACTTAGCTATCGCTATCTCTTTAGGCTTCATCATAGCATGCAACAATTTCATTATTTGCGCATGATGTTGTATCGGAGAACCATCCATTTTCTTAAACCCTCGACCTTTCCACACTGCTCCAAACAAATTACATACACCATGTGCATATGCAGAATCAGTATATATCGTCACTCGCTTTCCTTCTGCTAACAAACACTCTTCTGTTAGCCCCACAAGTTCAGCAAGTTGTGTGGACGCAGGCTGTGGTATTACTTCAGCCTTTTCAACAACAAATCCAGTTCCTTGGGCTTTAACTACTGCATAGACAGCACACAATTTATCTCCCACACGATAACAAGACCCATCAGTCCAATACTCCAGGTCTGCCTCACGTAATGGAAAGGCTTGCAAATCTGATCTAAGCCTCGAGTATTTCTCTGCTTCTTGAACACAATCATGTGGCTCCCCATCCTCTGAAGTTGGCAAATTCTCGGCTGGATTCACCGTATCACACCTCACTAGGGTGACATCTTCCTGCTCTAAGAGCCTATGATAGTCTCTGAGCCTAGGCATAGTCAATGTATATTTTCCATAGTTCAGAAGATTTCTGAGACTATGATGGGTAAGGATTGTTACTGGGTAACCCATCGTAACAGATTATGCTTTGTCATACATTGAATATACTCCCACCATTGCTCTGTAGCACAGTGGTAGCCCTAGTTCTACTTCTGAATAGGCAGTAGAGTAGTAGGAAATAGGTTGAGGATTCGTCCCTGTACCTGTCGGCTGACAAAGAACTGCACATGCATATTTACCTCCAGTAGAAGTAGACACATATGGCAAGAAATTCTTAGAGTAGTCTGGTAGTGTGAGTGCAGGTGCCTCCTGTAGCCTCTGTTTGATCGTCTCAAATGCCACAAGGCTTTCCTGTGTCCAGGAAAAATTGCTATGGAGTTGACCACTCCCAGTATCTTTAACCATAGCTCTCAAAGGTCCCTACTTCATTCACTGCTCTCAAATCATGAACCATACGATAAGTCTCTTCGGGTTTCTTCAAAGGCAACAAAGGTGTGTTACTCTGAGGATTTTTTATTGTCTTCAAAACACCTGCTTTCGAAAGTCCTTCAATTTGTGGTTAGATCCCTTGGATTGCTTCATCTTTCAATGGATACTGATTCTTCCAAGGAGGTCTGGCTCCTGGTCGAAGTTCAACTTTCACCGGTTAGGCTGATTTCACAAGTCCAATATCGGCACTGTGTTGAGACCACAAACCTTCTGGAACTTGTTGCAACATCTCCTCTTTCATAGAGTCTGAATCCATCTTCGCACTGCAAATAGATTAATGTGTCATCCGTACAGCTTGTGGCTGTCCTTGTCCTTGAGCTGAAATCATGATTTTGAGAAATCGCTGATCTTCACTCCTCCGAATCGCCAAATTCTCTTTCATTGGTACGAAAACAGCTTTCTCTGCTTCTGTCATAATTTCTCCTATATGCTTCTGCTCATAGTCTTCAGAAACCAACAAGGTCACATGTGGCACACTCTTCTCAATCTCAAATTCTTTATCCAGATAATCGTCTGTGTTTATCTTCATAGCTGCTCCTTGTGGTCCTAAAATTGTGCAACATGAGCTTTCTTTGGTTGATGACTCAACCATTCCTCTGAGTTCGATTGGGCAGCATTCTTGAAATACTTGAGCGTACAATGAAATGGATATTCCGGAAGCCTCGCACCTGGCATGTTTGTCACAATGAATTTCTCCCATATCTTAGCCTGTTTCAAAAAATCTGCACTGAGATTTCCAATCCAAAATACTGAAGAAGAGTCAATCTCTGTCGTCATCAACAATTGGTAAACCTTTTCTTTTGGCACTTCTACCAGACAGCCGTCTGGCGTACATTTTATTGTACAATTCAATCTACACAATGCATCTCTTCCCAACAATGCAATAGGTGTATGTTCCGATACCAGTATGGGTATTGTAATTTTCTGATTTTTATAGCAGAGCTCAATTGGTTCCGTAAGAGGAATCAGCTGTTTCACTCCCTCAAATCCAATTGTCCAAATCAGTTGATTGGACATAGTGTGATGTGTAGCATCTTCAGGCCTAACACAGTTAAAAGCAGCTCCGCTATCCGCCATCACTTCCAATGGTCGGTTCTTTACTTTCACCTCAATTGTTGGATCTTTTTCCGGTCCTGATGCTACCAGCTGACACCCCCCTTTCGGATCTTCTGGGCACCTCTAGAATCCTTGCTCCGGGCCCCTATAAGGGTTCACCGGTCCTCCAAATGATCTTGACTGGCCCCTGTATCTTCCTCTGAAATTTCCTCTGGTGTTTCCTCCTGGCCCATTACACTCACGGGCAAAGTGACCAACCTGTCCACAATTATAACACACTTCTGAAGATTGCTGGAAGTATGGATTAAATCTTCCTCCTCTTCCTCTTCCTAAACCTTCTCGTCCTCTTCCTCTCCAATTCTGTGTCTGTCCGGAAACTGGCTGTGGATATGAAACAACTGGTCCCACTAGTGGTGGCTAGGACAATTGCAGTTGGAACTGGTTCGGTTGAAGCTGTAGCAGTGATTGTTGATTTGATGAACACTGATTCTGCATAACCAAAGCCTATTTCTTCTCCTTCTTCTTATTCTCCACCAGTTGTATTTGATTGAGTTTTCTGAGAGTTTCTTGGTCCTGTTCTTTCTGGTTGTGTTCCTTTTTCCTGTATAGATCCACTTGATGGGCTATATGATCTATATAGACACCTTTTGTCATGCTTCCAAGTCCAACCACCTCTGCCAGTTTGCTACTTACTGGTGAGGGCAGCCCCATCTGCAGTTTAGCTCGCAAAAATGACTGCTCTATTTGACTCACATCTGGATCATTTCCGGTAATATTTCTCCACACTTGATGAACTCTTGACACATAGGCTCTCTGATTTTCTTGTTGTCCTAGTGGGTCAATCAGAATGTTGTCAGGATGCACATTTGTTGGAAATGTATATTTTAGTGCTCTCCACAGCCGATTTCTACTTGCAGCTAACAACTCAGGATCATTCACCGCAGTCCCCACATATCGATTAAGTCCAGCTCTCTGAAAAATGTCTTCCATACCTGGAATCCCAAGGAGATTAGCCAAAAGTCTCTTAATGTCTCCTATGGCAGACTGTGTTCCCACCATAATTTCTTCCAACTTTGAAATCCAAGGATATGCTCCATCTTGAAGGGTAGGCAGCTTCTCAAGTATATCTGACATATCAGTATTCTGCAAAGGCTTATACTCCAGGTTCTGTCCTCGAATTATCACTGGCATCATCTTCTTACTTGTGCTCCCTTCATTGTAGGATAAAATCCTCTTGAACATGAAGCACCTTTAATCTCCAAATCTTCATCGCTGTTTCCATCTTCACTTTCATCAGAGATCGAATCTCTTGTATCCTTCTTCTTCCAACTTTCATCACCCCTTCTTTCCGCTCTGGCCAACCTCCGTCTGATCACAGGGTCATATCCACCCATGATCTCTTCTGAATCACTCTGATCATCATCATCATCATCTTCAAATTCCATCCTCCTGAACCTCACTCTACCCTTAGTTTCCAGACATGTCGTTTTCTTCTTACTTTTGGAGTTTGGATTCATCTTAATGGTCGTTTCTGCTTGTCCTCTCTCTATTATTCGTTCATCTTCATCTCTGATGCAACAATCACCCTCCTGAATGATCACTGGAAGTTGAGGATAGACATCCTTAAACTCTATTTCTTCCTCGTAAGGTGGGTGTCTTTTTGCTGAATCCATATGTGAGAAAGGTGTATTGACTTCTGCCATTAGTTTTTCTGTTATCTTCGCCTCTTTTGCCATTTTCTCTATACCTCTTGTCTCTTTTATCTTTTGTATCTTTTATCAGTTTTTGTCAATGTCAGGCCAACGTTTATTCCATTTTCCAGATAACCTTGCAATACCATTAACTAATGGATTACTATTTTGTACTACATCAACAGGAGTAATTACTTTCATAGTTTTGATGTCCTTTTTCCCCATTGTAACAACTCTTTTATATTCCTTTATTGTGAATTATTGTATTATTATTATTATTATTTTAAACTAATTAATTTGTAAACCAAAAAATACTTTAAGCTATGTAGCTTATCATTCCCTCCTTATTTTTAATTGATTTGTATTTTTAATTTAATGTATTTATTTAATTATTTATTTAAAAAAATATATATATATTTTATTTTTTATTCTACCAAATTATTGATTAGTGGCAATCTTACCACATCCGATAAAGAAAAGTAAAGGAAACTAGTCAACTTCAGCGCAATCAAAAAAGAAAGACCTGTAATCTAGCAACACTACAGCACCCACAAACCAATTGCTTAATAAGCACCCAATCACTTTAATTTTACAGAATAATCTCAGTGCTGGATAGACAGCTGGATAGACAGTCCATTTCTCAGTGTAAGGAATCAGTGATATTTGATCCCAAGTATCTATTAAAATATTGTTTGAGACGTGGGTCTCCTACATCTCCTTCATCATTCATTCTGTAGGGGATTTCCATCAATCCCAGAAAAGACTCCCAACCAAGACACATCAGACATTTATCATGTTTCATTAAGTGGAATATACACCTATAACATAACAAACCCATAACCACTTTCCAGTAATCTAATAATTTCAACCTGTTGCATTGTTTTTAGTAAAAATTAAAATTGTTGTGTAACCAATCCAGAACCCACAAGAAGTTAGTGCTGTCTCCTGTCCCTTAGTCCAAAATAAATGCTTCTCTAGCTATCCTGATTTGGTCCTTCCCACAAGTTCTAAGACTGCTGCCATTCAGCCAAGCTGGGCCCATTCCCTTGCCAATTACCCTGTTGTGGTTGCCTAGGCCACCATGGCTTGGTAGGACAATCCCTTCTTGTATGTCCTGATTGACTGCACCCCCAGCAGACCCCTGGTCTTCTTGGTCCACCATTCTGGTTTTGCCACTGTCCAAGGGATTGTTGTGTGTACACATTCACTACTGGTAAGGCAGGAGCTCTTTGGCCTTGCTGCTGAGGCAGTGGTTGTTGACCTTCCTGGACGACAGGTGTAGCTTGTGTTTTCTTTTTGTCCTTTCTTGTCATCTCTTCCAGCTGCAATTGTCCCAGTTTTCTCAGAATCTCTCTCCACTGCTTCGCCAATTTCCGTTCATCCCTCCTGTATTTCTCCATTGTGCGGATAATATGGTCGCAGAATTCCTTGCGGGATTCTGCCGTTAGTCCCACCACATCTTATAGTTGGCTTCTGACAGGCGTTGACATTGCTTCCATCAATGATGTCCTGAACAGTATTGTCATCAGTGGATCCCCCTCTGGTTCTCTTTTTTTTTCTTGTTCAGAGTTAGCATACTGTTCAAGTTCTTCATCTTCCTCATTACTTGTCTTCTCCACATCCTTTTCCCCATCATACTCTTGTTCATCCATCACCACAGTCTATATCTAACTGTGATTGTTCTCCTTTTCCTGGTGTGAAAACCTGCTGCTTCCTTTTTTCCTCTTCTATCTCTACATTCCCTGTTATTGAGACTAGACCCGTAATCTGAGAATAGTGCCCCCCTTCTGTGTATGGTGGTGGTGTAATTAAGCCAGCCTTGTTTGGTTCACTCTCCCTCTATTGTTATCCTTCTAGCTTTGTATCATTACTGGATTAATGAAATATGTAATAACTGTTTCGCATTAGATTGTGCCTTTTTATGATAATGTTGTAATTGTAGCCTATTGCATTAATTTAGTTTAAAATACAAACTTGTTGTTGAACAAATCTAGAACCTACATTAAGTCGGTACTATCATATCAGCATAATAGTTAAAACTACATTTACATTACATTTACATTTACATTTACATTTTAGTCATTTAGCAGACGCTCTTATCCAGAGCGACTTACAGGAGCAATTAGGGTTAAGTGCCTTGCTCAAGGGCACATTTACGTCATTTAGCAGACTAAATGTGCCCTTGAGCAACTACCTACACTCCACTGGTCCACGTAGCGAAAACTAATTATAGTTTTAGAATTAATTAACTATTTGCAAACATCACTGGTGTCACGCAAACTATAGAATAAAGTAATAACAATTAGAATTTGTCAAATAAATGTTTTCCATCCAACTATTCAAGCTTGCTTCAAATATTTATTTCAGCTCGATACAGTCAAGCACGTACGACTCTCTTTTACCCGAGAACTAAAACATGGCATTATTAAAGTCTATTCACAACCCAACAATAACTAATAGTATATTTGTATTCATATTATTAAAAGACGTTACTTCATTCCAGTCTACCTAAACAATTCAAATTATGGCCACAACTCTATCGCAATTGCCAGTCCGCTATTCAAATGTATGTAACTGTCCTTTCTGATTGGACTATAGTCACTCCTCCCTCTTTCCCGTTGAATAAGTGAGTCCTTCAGTTTGAAAAGACGCAGGCTGCTAAATCGTCCAGTCTTATCCTGACTGTTCCGTCAGTCTAAACAACCCACAACCATAGTTGAACTATACTTAGAAAACCTAGACTCTAATCAGCGATGCAGAATCTATGCTTTATTGAAATGACAAGTAAATCCTCCTTTATGCCAATGATAATGGTCAGTAGTTTTAGTATCTGGCACATACCACACTTTATCAGAAAATAGCTTTACAGGACTAAGATTTCACAAGCTGGAAGCTTTAACAGTCAACGAGTCAAATCTACATTCATTAATTTGGAAACAGATCTAACGAATTCAATCAAATGGATTATGTTCTTTCCCCCTATTATACTAAAATTCCTTTACTATCTCACTTCTGCTTCAAAATGATAGATAGTTATCATAATGCCTACTCTTATTTCTATCAATGATCTATGTACTTTCTCCCACCCCTCACGTACGTCTATGTTTTTGGGTGTGCAAGTCAGCACCTATTATTTTATCCAATCCCTCGTAATAAATTACACTCACATAAAATTCATTCTATTCTAATATATTCACATCAACCAAACCATTCATGTTTCTAATGATTCTTTATTACCACAAATCAGTTAATCATAATCTAGTCTCAGTGGAACAACAACTAATTACCCAAATCCTTCCCCTCAGTCATAGAATCCTCCCAGAATCGTATAGGCTGGTCACTATTCACTGATCTTACAAAATTCTATGACAGGCATTGTTGTACGAAACTCCAAGATATCATTTACATGAAAAGCTTATTATTCAAACGTATATATAATTATCATACACACCTCTATATCGCATCATTCACACTTCAGAGTGCGACTCATTTACACCATTATACCACTTTCATTCAACATTCACACAATGTTGTTCTCAAACGCGCTTAATTACTATTTGTATAACCTACAGGAATATTTTATTCTATCAAAGGGCCCAAATTTGAAATGTTAACCCTATCCCACTTATTATTTTACTGTAGTCAATTTATCACAATACTACATCACCTCTAAAGTTTCCAAATATAATGTCAGAAACACACCATAAAAGATTGACCAAAATACAATGCATAGACGTCATATGATCACACCGGTACACGTGACCTGTTCCTCCAACCGGATTTCTCATACCCCTCCTAGTAATGTGAATTTTCCACTCAGTTGGTAAATGTATATCCACATAACATTCATTCTTCTCTTTCCTTTTTGAACATGTTGAGTACTTATTTTTCTCTTTTTCTTTTGGCGCTTCTCTTCTTTCCTGTGTCTTTTGCTTTATGGTTCTTTATCAGTGTTTCCATTTCCTCACACACTGAGACATCAAATGTTCCTCCTTTTGGCCATTTGGTGCCCATTGTCCTGGTGAGTTTTTCCCATTTTTCAGATGTTTTCGCTATTTCTTCCTTGCCTAATGTCAGTGTTTTGAGGTGGATGTGGTGTTGGAGTCAGGCGCAGGACACAGAAGCTTAGTCCAAACAGACTTTACTTGTCAGCAAATGACAAATACAAAATAAAGGGCCTCAAACAACGGAGGCGAGCGATACGCAAAACAATGCGTAAAACACTAAACATAAGCGATGCGCAAACAGTGCGTCAATACACTTAACAACAAGAATGCAAAATCCAAAACCCCAACGGACAGGCGTACAACAACACATAACTACAAACAAAACCAAAGGAAACTTATAGGTGACATAATCAGGACAGGATAAGACACAGGTGCACCAAACAGACAAAACCAAACAAACACAGAGAACATCCAACGGTAGCAGCTAGTACTCCGGGGACGACGAACGCCGAAGCCTGCCCGAACAAGGAGGAAGAGCAGCCTCGGCGGAATCCGTGACAGTACCCCCCCCCTTGACGCGCGGCTCCAGCCGTGCGCCGACCCCGGCCTCGGGGACGGCCAGGAGGACGTGGAGCAGGGCGCGTAGGATGACTGCGATGGAACTCAGTCAGGAGGGATGGATCTAAAATGTCCCTCCGAGGCACCCAGCACCGTTCCTCCGGACCGTACCCCTCCCACTCCACGAGATATTGTAGACCCCCCATCCGACGTCTCGAATCCACGATGGACCGGACTGAGTACGCCGGAGCCCCCTCGATGTCCAGTGGGGGCGGAGGGGTCTCCCTTATCTCACTCTCCTGGAGTGGACCAGCTACCACCATTCTGAGGAGAGACACATGGAATGAGGGGTTAATATGATAGTCATTGGGCAGTTGCAACCTGTAACACACCTCATTCAATCTCCTCAGGACTTTAAATGGCCCCACAGACCGCCGGCCAAGCTTCCGGCAGGGCAGGCGAAGGGGCAGGTTTCGAGTCGAGAGCCAGACTCGATCTCCAGGGGCGTAGACTGGACCCTCACTGCGGTGGAGGTCGGCGCTCGCCTTCTGCCTGCGGATGGCCCGCTGCAGATGGACATGGGCAGCGTTCCACGTCTCCTCCGAGTGCCGAAACCACTCATCCACCGCAGGAGCCTCGATCTGGCTCTGATGCCATGGTGCCAGAACCGGCTGATAACCCAACACACACTGAAAAGGGGTCAGGTTAGTAGAGGAGTGGCGGAGAGAGTTCTGAGCCATCTCTGCCCAGGGGATATACCCCGACCACTCCTCCGGCCGGCCCTGGCAATAGGATCTCAGAAACCTACCCACATCCTGGTTTACTCTCTCCACCTGCCCATTACTCTCCGGGTGGTAACCGGAGGTAAGGCTAACCGAGACCCCCAAACGTTCCATGAACGCCCTCCAGACTCTAGAGGTGAACTGGGGACCCCGATCAGACACTATATCCTCGGGAACCCCGTAGTGCTGGAAGACGTGGGTGAACAAAGCCTCAGCGGTCTGTAGGGCAGTAGGGAGACCCGGCATAGGAATGAGACGACAGGCCTTAGAGAACCGATCCACAACGACCAGAATAGTGGTATTCCCCTGGGAGGGGGGAAGGTCCGTGACAAAGTCCACCGAGAGGTGAGACCACGGCCGTTGTGGAACGGGCAGGGGTTGTAACTTACCCCTGGGCAGGTGTCTAGGCGCGTTACACTGAGCGCACACCGAGCAGGAGGAGACATAAACCCTCACGTCCTTAGCCAATGTTGGCCACCAGTATTTAACATTAAGGCAGTGCACAGTCTGGCCAATACCTGGATGTCCAGAGGAGGGTGACGTATGAGCCCAATAAATGAGCCGATCACGGACCTCGAGCGGCACGTACGTCCGACCCACTGGACACTCTGGGGGAGTAGGGTCGGTGCGTAACGCCCACTCAATTTCCGCATCGACCTCCCATACCACCGGTGCCACCAGACAAGACTCCGGCAGTATGGGAGTGGGCTCAATGGACCTCTCCTCTGTGTCATACCGCCGGGACAGGGCATCTGCCTTACCGTTCTGGGACCCTGGGATGTACGTGATCTTAAAAACGAACCGGGTCAGGAACATGTTCCACCTAGCCTGACAAGGGTTTAATCTCCTAGCTGCCCGGATGTACTCCAGGTTACGATGGTCGGTCAGAATGAGAAAAGGGTGTTGAGCCCCCTCAAGCCAATGCCTCCACACCTTTAGGGCTTGAACCACGGCTAACAGCTCCCTGTCCCCTACGTCATAATTACGCTCCGCAGGGCTGAGCTTCATAGAATAAAAAGCGCAGGGACGGAGCTTAGGTGGCGTGCCTGAGTGTTGCGACAGTACTGCCCCAATACCGGCCTCTGACGCGTCCACCTCTACCTGGAACGCTAAAGCGGGGTCCGGGTGCGCCAGCACCGGAGCCGAGGTGAACAGGTCCTTCAGTTTACAAAACGCCCTGTCCGCCTCAGCTGACCACTGCAAACGCACCGGGCCCCCCTTCAGCAGGGAAGTAATGGGAGCTGCTACCTGTCCAAAACCCCGGATAAACCTCCGGTAGTAATTGGCAAAACCCAAAAACTGCTGCACCTCTTTCACAGTGGTTGGGGTTTGCCAGTTACGCACGGCTGACACACGGTCAATCTCCATCTTCACCCCTGACGCGGACAACCGATGACCCAAGAAGGAGATGGACTCCTGGAAAAACAGACATTTCTCTGCCTTGACATACAAGTCATGCTCCAACAGTCTACCCAACACTCGGCGTACCAGGGCTACATGCTCGGCGTGTAGCAGAGTACACTAAGATGTCGTCAATGTACACTACCACTCCCTGCCCATGCAGGTCCCGGAAGATCTCGTCCACAAATGATTGGAAGACTGAAGGAGCATTCATTAACCCGTATGGCATGACAAGATACTCATAATGACCTGAGGTGGTACTAAATGCTGTCTTCCATTCATCCCCCTCCATAATGCGCACCAAGTTATAAGCGCTCCTGAGATCCAGTTTTGTGAAGAACCGCGCCCCGCGTAATGATTCAGTCATACTCGCAATCAGAGGAAGAGGGTAACTGTATTTCACAGGGATCTGATTGAGACTACGATAATCAATACACGGGCGCAAACCTCCATCTTTCTTCTTCACAAAAAATAAACTTGAGGACGCAGGGGAAGTGGAGGGCCGTATCCCTGTTTCAGGGACTCAGCTATGTATGTCTCCATAGCCGCCGTCTCCTCTTGAGACAGAGGATACACATGGCTCCGCAGAAGTGCCGCACCTGTCTGGAGGTTTATCGCACAATCTCCCTGCCTATGAGGTGGCAATCGTGTCGCCCTCGTCTTGCTGAACACGAGTGCCAAATCCTCATACTCAGGGGGAATGTGCATTGCGGGCACTTGGTTCGGACTCGATTAGGTACAACTGAATAATCTCCTCATGACCCCCCTGCGTCTTCATCTTTAGTGGCGCTGTGACTTCCCTAATCAACCCAGACCCCAACGGGCGGCTATCTAGGGCATGGACAGGAAAGGATGTATCAATGGGCAGGAGGGGAATCCCTAACCTAGAACAAAATTTCCGATCAATAAAATTCCCAGCTGCGCCTGAATCGACTAGCGCCTTATGCTGGGAATGAGATGCAACCTGAGGAAATACTACAGGTATACAAAAGTGAACAACAGAGAGCTCTGTGTGAGTGGGGCGCCTACTCACCTGAAATGACTCTCCAGTGCGCGACCTGTTGTCCCGATTCCCTGGAGACCCTCCCCAGCACCTAGCCGCAGTGTGTCCTCCACGGCCACAGCTGGTGCAGGGGACGGCCCCCCTCGGATTCTCTCTCCTACTCCCTCTAGCGCCAGCACCCCCGAGCTCCATAGGGATCGGCTCGGAGGTGCTGGGGGATGGAATGGACGGCCCCATCTCGGGACGTCCGCGGGTGGCCAGTAGGGTATCCAGCCGCATGGACATGTCCACTAGCTGGTCAAAGGACAGATTGGTGTCCCTGCAGGCCAGCTCTTGACGAACGTGTCCCTGCAGGCTACACCTATAGTGGTCGATGAGGGCCCTCTCATTCCACCCCGCATCCGCCGCTAGAGTCCGAAAATCCAGGGCGAAATCCTGTGCGCTCCTCTTCCCCTGTCGGAGGTGGAACAGACGCTCCCCCGCCGCTTTACCCTCAGGAGGGTGATCGAAAACAGCCCTGAAGCGGCGGGAGAACTCCGCGTAGCTGATGGTGGCGGCGTCTATTCCCCTCCATTCGGCGTTGGCCCACTCCAACGCCTTGCCGGAGAGACAGGAGATGAGGGCGGACACGCTCTTGTATCCCGAGGGCGCCGGGTGTATGGTGGCCAGGTAGAGTTCCACCTGCAGGAGGAACCCCTGACACCCGGCTGCTGTGCCATCATACGCCCTCGGGAGCGAGAGCCGAATCCCACTGGATTCCGGAACCGGTCTGGTGGGACTGGCCGATGGTGGTGGTACTGTAGGAGGAGGTGTGGGCACGCCTCCCCTTTCCCATCGGCGCAGGGTGTTCATGACTTCCTGCATGGCGGAGCCGAGTTGCTGGATCCTGGCGTCCTGGCAGCTGACCCGATCCTCCAGCGACTCGGTCGCCGCCGCTGCTCCTGCTGACTCCATGAATGGTGTGTTGTTCTGTCAGTGTTTTGAGGTGGATGTGGTGTTGGAGTCAGGCGCAGGACACAGAAGCTTAGTCCAAACAGACTTTACTTGTCAGCAAATGACAAATACAAAATAAAGGGCCTCAAACAACGGAGGCGAGCGATACGCAAAACAATGCATAAAACACTAAACATAAGCGATGCGCAAACAGTGCGTCAATACACTTAACAACAAGAATGCAAAATCCAAAACCCCAACGGACAGGCGTACAACAACACACAACTACAAACAAAACCAAAGGAAACTTATAGGTGACATAATCAGGACAGGATAAGACACAGGTGCACCAAACAGACAAAACCAAACAAACACAGAGAACATCCAACGGTAGCAGATAGTACTCCGGGGACGACGAACGCCGAAGCCTGCCCGAACAAGGAGGAGCAGCAGCCTCAGCGGAATCCATGACACCTAAGGGATACTTAGCACTCAGTATTTCTACCGCCGTTTTATTCATATTTACGGCCTATAATTTTAACTTCCTTTTTAATCTATTTTTGTATTCGTCCTATTTATTTATTTCTCCTTCTTAATTCTTTTTATATTAGTATTCGCTTTTATTGTTAAACTATTTGTGCTTCTTTGATTATTATTTGGTCAGAACTTATTTATTATTATTGGGCATTTGACAGTCTCTTTATGTAATAATAATATAATATCTCCTGATGTCCACTTTTCTTTTCTTTTGTGTGGAACACCTCATGAATCTTTCCCTTGCTAGTGTTTTTTCATAGCTTTAAATCACTCAGCTATATGTGTGTTTCTACCCCTATGAGCATTCACACACCATTCACTCTTCCTCTCCTGGTACGAGACCGGGTGCGTCCTTCCTACCAGGTTACACTTAAGTAACGGTCCAGGAAAGGTGCGCCAACCTTTCTCCACCAAAGACAGAACTTCAAACAACCTCAAACACAGTTTCTCTCCTCAACACAGAAAATAAGCTATTATCTGCAGGATTTCTTATTATTCTCATTCATAGAGATGAGTAGCCACCCGCGCCCAAATGAATCAGACAGTTAAATGACTCACAGTAGCCCAAGCAAACCACTCTCATCCACATGAGATGATCAGACCTACTCTATCTAACACTTTCTCTATATTTTGAAGCCTTAGTGGCTGTTTAACCCATTCACCTTCTCAGGATGACCGGTGTTAACTCCAATTTATGTCACCTACTCTGGATGACCTATCTTTTTACCTGATCGACCCTTTCTGATTCACTTCCCCGACACAAGAAAGACGATTTTATACAGGATTTCTATCTACCTATATAGCCCTCTAGGTGATTCACTTCCTCGACATACCCTTACTGGACTTCTATCTTACGCTTTCCTAAGCGACCTGTAAATTCGGCCCTTTCTTCTGACACAGAAAAAAGCTGTATTACACAGGATTTCTGCCTACCTAAGCGGCCCTCTAAACAATTTATTATCTGATGGTTCAAACAGATGGACAGCCAGCCGCCCAAGCCAAAGCAACCCTGACAAAGCGATCAGCAGGATGAATCAAATTAATTGAACAGACGGTTCAGATGAACAACAGAGTGACATCGACATGTATTCTTAAATCCAAAAGCTCCCAGTCTCTAATTTTCTGGTTCTTAAATTTGGAGAGACCTACTTGGTATTCTGCGGCTGAGGCCGGGCCCCGGATCGAACCACACATACTTTATACTATACAAGTAAGAACTTGGCTTACCTTTTTTAAAAGCGGCCGCTTTGTTTGTATGGTCCGTCCAAGCCGTTTCACAGCCGCAGATGTCCACCGTCTCTGGTCCCTGTTTCCAACTCCTGGCAACGCTTGCCATTTATGTTGTAGAAATATTTGACTCAAAAGTAGTCAACTCAAAAATATCTCTCAAGAAACTGGAGCTTGTGAATCCAAAAATTTGACTTTATTATTTGCGTAACAAAGCCGAGCTTGCTCCATGGAACAACTGGCTCTCCTTGGCTCAAAGATCTCCTTTTATACATATACAAGTGCATAGTCATCCTTACATAGCAGATACAGTTACTCCCCTTAGGGTAAATGATTAACTTCTTTCATGGCCACGCCACCCTTATCTTTCAACGTCTAGATGTCACATGTTGTTTTCTCCAAAAAGGCTATGTGAACTTTTCCAGATGAGACCTCTTTCCCTTATCTCATTATATTGGTGGCAGACCCTTTCTTAAAAATAATACACATACATACATTAAGGCATGGCTACACACTACATTGGCTATATTCCTTATTTGAGCATGCATCTGGATTACAAAGTATCAACCATGTTTACTATATTTTACCTTTTAGCACTTCCCAACATTTGCCTTATAAAATATCTCTATATGTTATACAGTGACAGTAGTGTAATACAGTAGTGTTATAGAGGTACAGTAGTGTTATACAGTAACAGTCGTGTTATACAGTAGTGTTATACAGTAACAGTAGTATTATACAGTAACAGTAGTGTAATATAGTAGTGTTATACAGTAACAGTAGTGTGATACAGTAGTGTAATACAGTAGTTGTATACAGTAATAGTAGTGTTATACAGTAACAGCAGTGTTATACAGCACTGTAAAACAGTAACGGTAGTCTTAAAATGTAACAGTAGTGTTATAGAGTAGTTTTATACAGTAACAGTAGTGTTATACAGTAACATTAGTGTTACACAGTAACAGAAGTGTAATACAGTAGTGTTATACAGTAACAGTAGTGTGATACAGTAGTGTTATACATACACATTGGTGTTATACAGTAACAGTAGTGTAATACAGTAGTGTTATACAGTAACAGTAGTGTTATATAGTAACAGCAGTGTTACACAGTACTGTGATACAGTAACAGTAGTGTTATACAGTAACATTAGTGTTACACAGTAACAGAAGTGTAATACAGAAGTGTTATAGAGTAACAGCAGTGTTTTACAGTAAGAAAAGTGTAATACAGTAGTGTTATACAGTAACAGTAGTGTTATGCAGTAACAGTAGTGTAATACAGTCGTTTTATACAGTAAAAGTAGTGTTATACAGTAACAGCAATGTTATACAGCACTGTGATACAGCAATGGTAGTCTTATAATGTAACAGTAGTGTTATAGAGTAGTTTTATGCAGTAACAGTAGTGTTATACAGTAACAGTAGTGTGATACAGTAGTGTTATACATTAACATTGGTGTTATACAGTAACAGTAGTTTAATACAGTAGTGTTATACAGTAACAGTAGTGTTATATAGTAACAGCAGTGTTATACAGTACTGTTATACAATAACAGTAACAGTAATGTTATACAGTAACCGCAGTGTTATACAGTAACAGCAGTGTTATACAGTACTGTGATACAGTATCAGTAGTGTTATACAGTAACAGCAGTGTTGTACAGTAACAGTGGTGTTATAGAGTAACAGTAGTGTGATACGATAGTGTTATACAGTAACAGTAGTGTAATACAGTAAATGTAATGTTATACTGTAACAATAGTGTGATATAGTAACAGTAGTGTTATACAGTAACAGTAGTGTTATACAGTAGTGTTATACAGCAATAGTAGTGTTATACAGTAACAGTAGTGTTATGCAATAGTGTTATACAGTAACAGTAGTGTTATACAGTAACAGTGGTGTGAAACAGTAGCAGTAGTGTAATACAGTAGTGTTATACTGTAACAGTAGTTTGATTCAGTAGTGTTATACAGTAACTGTAGTGTTATACAGAAACAGTAGTGTTATAGAGTAAAAGTAGTGTTTTACAGTAACAGTGGTGTTATAGATTAACAGTAGTGATATACAGCAGTGTTATACAGTAAAAGTAGTGTTATACAGTAACAGCAGTGTTATACAGTAACATAAGTGTTATACAGTACTTTGATACAGTAACAGTAGTGTTATACAATAACAGTGGTGTGAAACTGTAACAGTAGTGTAATACAGAAGTGTTATAGAGTAACAACAGTGTTATACAGTAATATAAGTGTAATACAGTAGTGTTATACAGTAACAGTAGTGTTATACAGTAACATTAGTGTAATACAGTAGTTTTATACAGTAAAATTAGTGTTATACAGTAACAGCAGTGTTATACAGCACTGTGATACAGCAATGGTAGTCTTATAATGTAACATTAGTGTTATAGAGTAGTTTTATACAGTAACAGTAGTGTTATACAGTAACAGTGGTGTTATACAGTAACAGTGGTGTTATAGAGTAACAGTAGTGTTATACAGTAGTGTTATACAGTAACAGTAGTGTTATAGAGTAACAGTAGTTTTATACAGCAGTGATAAACAATAATATATGTGTTATACAGTAACAGTAGTTTTATACAGAAGTGCTATGCAGTAGAAGAAGTGTTGTAAAGTAACAGTAGTGTTAAAAAGTAACAGTAGTGTGATACAGTAGTGTTATAGAGTAACAGTAGTGTGATACAGTAACAATAGTGTGATACAGTAACAGTAGTGTGATACAGTAGTTTTATACAGTAACAGTAGTCTTATACTCTCACAGTAGTGTTATACTGTAACAGTAGTTTGATTCAGTAGTGTTATACAGTACCAGTAGTGTTATACAGTAACAGTAATGTGATACATAACAGTAGTGGTATACAGTAACAGTAGTTTTATACAGTAGTGTTATTGTCGTATAAATATTTGACTCAAATGTAGTTAACTCAAAAATATCTCTCAAGAAACTGGAGCTTGTGAATCCAAGAATTAGACTTTATTGCATAATAAAGCCGAGTTTGCTCCATGGAGCAACTGTCTCTCTCTGGCTCAGAAATCTATTTTATACACACACAAATGCACAGTCTTGTTTACATAGCATACAAAGCTACTCCCCTTAAGATAAATTATTAACATCTTTTAGTGCCACTCTACCCTTATCTTTCATTGTCCAGATGTCACATGTGGCTTACTCCAAAAGGCCATGGGCGCTTTTCCATATGACCTCTTCCTCTTATCTCATTATATTGGTGGCAGACCCTTTCTCAAAAATAATACACATACATACATTAAGGCATGGTTACACACTGTATTGGCTATATTGCTTATTTAAACATACATCTGAATTATAGAATGTCAATCATGTTTACTATATTTTACTTTTGACATTTCCCAACATTTGCCTTAATGATACATAAAATATTACCATATAATCCCCCTTTGGGACATTCCAACAATGTCCCAAATAATACAAAGATTAATTTTAAAATGAATGTAAGCATGCGCATTTACTTATTCTTAGTCTTTCCATATGTGGTTTCATTTTACACGCATATATTTAAACCAATATATCTTCCTCATTACTTGACCCATCCTGATGAGGACCCATAGCCCAGTCAGGTATTGGAATAAAGTCTGCAAGGTTTTCCTCTATATTAACCTCCACATTTTCCTGTTGGGCTTTGTAACCATGGCAGGCCCATCCACCCCCAGGAACAACTTCATACAAACATTCAGGATTCCCAAATGGACAGTCCATTGGTCCTCTTTTAACATTACAAGATTTCCCATATTCATTAACATACTGTCCTGGAGCTCCCTGAACTGGGTGTATTTCTTTGGCTGAACTAGTAACAATTGTCTGTACAGTCATTTGTTTTACTGTGGTTTGAATCAAAAGTGATTTTAACAGAGGTAGTGTACAACAAAACACTACTCCCATTACTACAAGTGATATTCCTATCATTATTGCCATTTTTGTAAACATTGCACCCCATTTTCCCAAAGTTAAGTCCATCCAGTCCCAAACATGAGCATCATACCCATCATTATCCTTAACCTCTTTTCGTAGTCCTTTGAGCTTATTCATTGCTTCAGTGAAAGAACCATCCGGGGCAGTATTATTGGGGACAAAAGTACAACATTCATCTCCAAACATAACACAAACTCCACCTTTTTCCGCTAATAGCCAGTTTAGAGCCTGCCTATTCTGCCATGCCATTCTACTGGTAGCCTGTACTTGCTCTCCTAAAGCTGATAATGCAGAGTCTGTGTAATTAATAAACCTTTGTTGATTATAATAAATATAATTGATCCATTCTAGGTTTTTGTTGGTTGAAATCCAGACAAATATTGATTCAAATCCTGCTTTAACTTCATGTCTTGCCTTATATTCATTTGGAATTCCTCTGGGTTGACCTATTGCATCCAAATATACATTGGGGTCATGTTCATATGATCTTTTTACCCTTTTATTATTATTCTGTGCATCCCTATTTGTTGTTTTGTCTACCTCCCACTCTGATATAGCCACCTCCTGAAGCATTTGTACTCTAGTACATACTCCCTTCCATCCTTTAGGCAAAGTAGCTCTAATCTTTTGTTCTCCACATACCCAAAATAAATCTGCCACTGCCACCGATTGACCCTCATAAGGAGAAATCAATGGCATTGCCAGTGTTTGCTTCTCACATTCCCCAGGGTCACCCGGCCCTCCATTTGTAGCTATTACCCCAGTACTTGATCCTGCTGCCTGATAAACTGCTCTGTGGGGGGTATCTGCATTCCAGGACATATCATTATTTAGGTGCCATGTGATCTCACACTTTCCCTTAAATTTTCCCAAATCGTGCTCCCCATCTGTTTTATTGTAGCATTCATAATTTTGATTATAGTCTATACAGTATTTTTCCGGTGCTTCCATTTTTCTGGGCTCTATTCTGGTATCTAATTTTTTACACCACTCTCCCCATCCTACTTGATTATAGAATCTGTAATGATAGGGATTTCCCAAAAATGATAAACATTCTGCAGGACAGTAGGGCCTTTCTCCTCTTTTAAGATGACAGTAGCTTCATTTAAAGTTAGCACAGTCCTTGTAACTGTGTGGATTTGGTATTACTATCAATTATTTTAATGGAGAAGGAGCACATACTAAACAATTAGTTTTTCTATTAATTATTTTAGCTGAATATTGTGCCCATTTGTACCAATCATTTTGCATGGCTCCCTCCCATAGCCTTTCTATTTTTGTTGATGCTTTCATTACTTTCGGTATTACTGTTGGGGCTGAGGTAGATTGTCTATTTTCCTGACTTCCCCAATTAGTTAAAAAATCCCATACATTTTGATAAAACCCATTTGTTCCTATTTTTTCTAATCCTGTCTTTATTGGTTCAACCGCTATAGTACTTAGTGGTCCCTGGGTAGTGGTCATAGTTACATTAACTATTTCAGGTTCTTCTTCCTGTCTAGATTGGTGTTTGGAAATAGGATCAATATCCATTGTTATTATACTATTCCCTTCTAACCCTTTAACGCTAACTATTTCCAATATGTACTTTGCATTATTATCTTGAGTCAATTCCTTAAAGGTAATTTCCCAACTAGTGTCTCCTTTGTTAACTTCTATTTGGCAACCATATTCATCCCAGATTGCTTCTCCTCTTGTTTGATGATTAGCCCACCCACAAAGTGATTTTTCTGGCAGAGGTTTTATCCTACGTATTGAAAAGGATTTTTGAGTTTCCATAGCTGTCAGTACTTGGGCTGGAATAGCAATACTGGTTCGAGCTATTTTCAAAGGTACATGCTTTTTTATTCTATTTCTTATTTTAGCTTCAGGAACCAATTTCTTAAGTACTGACGAAATCATGAGATGTTTGGCTTGTTTTATATCCATTATTTTTTCATGTCCATTCCCTTTTATCTCAACTTCTACACAATGTTTTTTTAGGCATTTTATTCTAAACATTGCATATCCTTCAATCTGACATTTCCCCAATCTAGGCCATCCTGTGTACGATACTTGTTCTTTATTTACAACAACAATTTTTCCTGGCTCAGTAAGACTATCTCTAGAATATTGTATAGTTGTAGGCAGACTCACCACCATCTCTCCTAGGTTAACTGCTATTACCGTTAGAGCAATTCCACAGTTCTTAAATTGTCGGAGATCATGTGAGGGCAGAGAAGTCAATTGTGGGAAAGTCCCTTTCCTCAACAGCAGAGGAGTCTCTTCCTTCAATGGTAGAAAGATTGCTTCCTCCTCCATCACCTGTTGTCCCTCCATTCCCTGGGTTTCTGCTTGTGTTTGGGGGATCTGCCATGGCAGGTATCCTATCAGCAGTATTCTCCACATCATCAGGCCCCACCTCCCGACTCTCCGGGTTTTCAGGAAGGAGTGCCTGTTGTCCTTCGACGTTGGCACTTGGACTCGTGCATGCTTCTTCTTCTTGGACTCCAACTGGTGCCTCGACATCCTCCTCTTCCCCATGGCTTGCCGATGGCAGACCGGTTCTCTTCGGGACCCTGGTGCAGTGGTTTAGATGGTACCACGTCGTGCTTCCTTCCACCTGTACTGCTGTGGGTGTCGCTCTGATCACCGTATATGGTCCTTCTCTCCTGGGCTCGTTCCACTTCCTGCGAAACACTCGGATGTAGACTCGATCTCCTGGAATCACCGGCCCTGGCTCCTCTGGTCCAGGTTCCGGTTCTCTCCCTTTTTCCTGGAGATAGATAACTTTATGTATAGCAGTTAGTTGTCTTACATATGCCTTAAATTCCATATATAATTGTTCCAATGAGGGTCCTTTGTAGGGGCCTCTTAGACCTGGCACTGGCATCGGTCGACCCGTAAACATTTCATGCGGGGTTAGATGCGTATTTCTGTTAGTTTGCATGCGATAACTCATCAACGCTAGTGGTAGTGCGTCCACCCAATTGAGCTTTGCACTAGCACAGATTTTATTCAGTTTAGCCTTGAGGGTGCCATTAATTCTCTTAACCATCCCCTGAGATTGCGGCCGATACACACACCACTGTTTTCTGAATAAACGCTGATCCATTGTCTGAACTGATTTCTATTGGTATTCCAAATCTGGGTATTACTTCTCTGGTTAGAAATTTGATTACTGTTCCTGATCCTAGATCTGCTGAGGGTACCGCTTCTACCAACTACTGAATCTATCTATGATCACTAGCATGTACCTTTTGCCATTCACCTTTTTTATCATATCTACATAGTCCATGACTAAGTGTCGAAATGGTCCGTCAGGAACTGTTATGTGCCCTATAGGCATTGTTATTCCTTTCCTTACATTATATTGTGCACACACCTCACATCTTGCTAATGCCTCATCTATTGTTGCCTGTCGATATGGAGACCAGTATCCTTGTTTTTTAATTTTCCTTACTATTTCCCCCCTTGTGCAATGGTCAAAACCATGCGCATCAGTTATCAGTAAGTTGAGCAACACAATGGGTGCTACTATGGTTCCTTCATGAGACCTCCATAATCCCTTCACATCTTTGGTGGCCCCTCTTTGGTGCCACATAGTCTGTTCATAAGGTCCTGCTCTTTCCTGCATCCTTATTATGTCATATGGCTGTGGTATGGATTCAATAATGACCATTGGTGCTGTTAACACTGGGACTTTACTGTACTGCATTGTTTAATGAAACATCTGGATAGGTCAATAGAGTCATGTATTCCAAAGTTCTAGCATTGGTAAGGACAAACTTCCCTTGTTCTATTAGTTCCACTATTTTATGGTGTGTATATATTATTACCGGGTATCCCATAGTAATTGTGGACGCTTTGTCATATGCATATTGTAATGCAGCTAGACCTTGATAACAGGGTGGATATCCCTGGGCAACAGAATCTAGTTTAGAACCATAATACGCAATAGGTTGTTTTCTTCTTCCACTGCATGTCTCTTGCATAAGTACCGCTGTTGCATACCTATCACATCTATTTGCCACATACAACAAGAATGGTTTTGTGTAATCTGGGGCTGCTAGAGCCAGAGCTGACTGCATTTCCTTCTTTATTGTTTCGAACGCAGTCAATGCGTCACTGTTCCATTCCAGGCTTGCTCTAAGGTCTAGTTGTCCTGCTTCTTTCATGATTTCTCGCAGAGGAGCAGTTTTAACCGCATACTCCTCTATCCAGTCTGAGCTGAATCCAGTCATCCCTAAGAACGTCATCATCTGAGCAACTGTTTGAGGAAGTGGTGCCTTGCTGATTCCTTCCAATTGTCCTGGTGCTATCGCCTTTGTTCCATGTGCAATTGTTCTTCCTAGATATTCAACTTGAGATTGGCAGTACTGAAGTTTCTTTAAAACCTTCATAGAATCAGCATGGCATTGTGCTAAGGAGGCAGCGCAGATCAACAGATCATCCACATACTGGATCAATGTTCCTTCAAGTATTAGATCTTCTAGATCTATTCTTAACACCTGATTGAACACATGAGGAGAATGCTTAAATCCCTGTGGCGTCCGAGTATATGTGTATTGCTTACCTTTGTAGGTAAATGAAAACAAGTGTCTGCACTCTTCTGCCAGGGGCACAAAAAAAATGCTCCACATAGGTCAATCACTGTGAAGTACTTGGCTTCTGGGGGAACATTGGTGAGTAGCGTATGAGGGTTTGGAACATCAGCAGGCCAATCTTGTACTATGTCATTTATGGCCCTTAAGTCATGTACCAGCCTCCACTTTTTCCCATCTGCTTTAAGGACCGGCAACAAAGGTGTGTTACAACAACTTTGCGTTTCTATCAGTACTCCGGCTTTTATCAGTCCCTCAATTGTGGCACTGATGCCCTCTACTGCTTCAGGTTTCATATGGTATTGAGCCCTCCAAGGGGGCTTAACATCTGGCTTTATTTTGACAAACACAGGACTTGCTGATTTTACCAATCCAACATCTGTATCATGTTGTGACCATACCTCATGAGGTATGTTTTTCTCCATTTCATGTTTTTGCTGGTCCTCAAATTCTGTTGCTTCCCCTAGCTGTGTTAGCTGTTGGGATGTAACTTCCACTTCCCTTGGGTCCCCAGTCATTATTGTAGTATGGTGTATCTTGATTAAGGCTTTATCTTTTGAGTGATAAATCAGTGGATTTTCTGTCTTGTTCCATTGATTTGTTTTTGCTCGCTTCATCATGGGGCCCAAATCCTTGGCCTCCATTCCCTTGTTCACCAGCAAGGTAATGTGTGGGGCAGCTTCAGAAACATTATACCATTTTGCCACAAAGTCTGAGCCATCCATGTCCGTCACCTCCATTGCTGCTCCTTTTTTTTCCTATAATTATGTACTGAGACATTATAGGTACTGATTTCATATTTGCATTTAACAACCACAGTTGCTCTAAAAGATCATCACGATAGGGATCATATTTCATGGTGCAGTGAAATTCTGACTTTCCTCTTTCTGCTTCTGGTATCTGACCCTGAAAAAACCTACCCCATTTCTTTACTACCCTATCTACTTCTGTCTCAATATCCCCTAACCAATAGACATTTGCTGTATCCTGTTTCATTACCATTTGTAAGTTTAACCCTGCCCTGTCTATAATTACCCCTTCAGAGGAACATCGAATTTGTATAACCATTTTGCATAGGGCATCTCTTCCCAATAGATTGACAGGGGTGTGTTCTGATACAAGTATAGGGAGGGTTGCGGATTTGTCATCCGCTGTCAGGCGAACTGGAGCTGTCATTGGAATTAACTGTGTTTGTCCCGAGAATCCTATAGTTTTGGCATATTTGCCAGACATGGGGAGGTGAGAGGCATAATTTGGACTTACACAGGTGTAAGTGGCTCCAGTGTCAAACATCATGGGTGTGCCTCTGTTCTCTATTTGAACCTGCAGCATAGGTTCTTGATCAGCTCGTGTAGTTAGTACTGTAAACTGACCCTCCCCGGTAGGAGTCTCTAGGCACCCCTAATACCCCTGATTGGTCCCTGCCCATGGATTCACAGGACCTTGGATGTGTTGCTGATTTTGTTGCCAGCCATCAGGTTGCTTCCGATTATTTTGGTTTTTGTTCCCCTGTTGTTGCCAGGGGTTTGTGGGTCAGTTTCGTCTGGTATGCCCTTGCTGCTGGCATCCCCAGCAAATTCCAGGTGGCCCTTGTGGGCCCCGATTTCCTCCTTTCTGATTATTTTGCTGACATTTTTGTTGTTTATTGTTATTATTCCATTGCCGGGGTTGTTGTGCATACACATTCACTACTGGTACTGTGGGTTGTACTTGGGCCTGTGGTGCGGGAGGCAGATATGGCCCTCCTGGAGTGACTGCAGCCATTATTCCTGTTTCATTTGCAGGTGCTGTTACTGGGGCCTGGATGTTCTTCTTCCCTCTGTTTGTCAGTTCTTCCAATTGGAGTTGAGTCAGTTTCCTCTGAATGTCTCTCCCCTGCTCCATAAGTCTCTGTTCATCCTTTCTGTGTTTTTCTACTGCATGTATCACATGGTCACAGAATTCTTTGTGTGTCTTTGAGGTTAGTCCCACCACATCTTCCAGCCTGCTTCTCACTGATTGGGGCATTGCCTCTATTATGGAGTTTCGGAATAGAGTTGTCATCAGTGGGTCCCCTTCTGGATCTCGTTCTGTTTCCAGTCTCCATCGTTTCATCTGTTCATGTAGATAGGCAGCTGGATTCTCAGTTTCTCCCAGTGTCCCCCCTTTCAGTGACTCTGGGTCAATTCTAGCCGTGTATTCCAGTCTTAGTGCTTGCCAGACTTCGGGGCGTTGTGAATCAAAGTCCATCCCATCTCCTTGTGGGTCACTCACTTCTCTACTCAGGTCACTGTTCCCCAGTATATCCTCCATTTTTGCCTTTCCAACCACCCTTGCCAACAGTGCCTTCAGATCCCCCACAGCCAGCAGTTTCCCCATGGTTTGTTCCTCAAAAATCCTAATCCATTTTCCTGCCCCATCATGCAAATCTGGCAGACGGGCAACTAATCCTTCCAGGTCCTGTGATCCCCACGGAACATAGTGAGCCTGGGTACCTTTTATTAGAATTGGATATTGTCCCTTGTATTTTTCAGGTCTTCTCAATGTTCTCCTATTGCGCAATCTTTCTTCCCTTATGCCTTGATTGCAATCTCCCCATATTTCAGCTGCTGCTCCTTCTTCCTCCTCTAGCTCTCTGCCTGTACGCTGTCTTACCTCACTTTGCTCCCTCTCTTTTTCTTCCTTTTCTCTCAACCTTCGCCTCATCCTGTCCATTTCTCTCTCTATTAGTTCGTTTGTTGCTTCAATATCTGCCATTTCTTCATCTGAGAGTTCTCCATCATCTCTCTTCGTCATTTTCATTCTACCCAATGCTTCCCTCAGCTCTCCATAGCAGTCCAATCTATTTGGCTTGATTTCTGCCCTTCGCTTGATTCCTTCTGTTTTCTTTGAGTCTTTTTCCATCCTTTGGGAGGATGTAAACAAAGGTCTTTCTTCTTCCATTTCTATTTCTCCTTTTATTGATATTTCTCCGGACACCTGGGGCTATTGTCCACCAACATATGGTGGAGGTCCCACAGACCAATCTGCTTTCTTTTTGTTTGTTTTCTCATAATCTTTTTTCAACATGTTTCTGGCTTCTTGCATGTTCTTTAGCGATCCTTCTCCTTCCATTTTGAACATGATGAGTACTTATTTTTCTCTTTCTTTTTTGGCGCTTCTCTTCTTTCCTGTGTTTTTTGCTTTATGGTTCTTTATCAGTGTTTCCATTTTCTCACACACCGAGACATCAAATGTTCCTCCTTCTGGCCATTTGGTGCCCATTTTCCTGGTGCGTTTCTCCCATTTTTCAGATGTTTTCGCTATTTCTTCCTTGCCTAAGGGATACCTAGCACTCAGTATTTCTACCGCCGTTTTATTCATATTTATGGCCTATATTTTTAACTTCCTTTTTAATCTATTTTAGTATTCCTTCTATTTATTATTTTTTTATATTAGTATTTGCTTTTATTGTCAAAATATTTGTGCTTCTTTGATTATTGTTTGGTTAGAACTTATTTATTATTAATGGGCATTTGACAGTCTCTTTATATCATAATAATATTTCCTGATGTCCACTTTTCCTTTGTGTGGACACCTCATGAATCTAACCCTTGCTAGTGTTTTTTCTTAGCTTTAAATCACTCAGCTCTATTCTTTATGTAATAATAAAAGAATTTCTCCTGATGTCCACTTTTCCTTTGTGTGGACACCTCATAAATCTTTCCCTTGCTAGTGTTTTATCTTAGCTTTAAATCACTCAGCTCTATTCTTTATGTAATAATACAATAATTTATCTTATGTCCACTTTTTCTTTGTGTGGACACCTCATAAATATTTCCCTTGCTAGTGTTTTATCTTAGCTTTAAATCACTCAGCTATATGTGTGTTCCTACCCCTACGAGCATCCACACACCATTCACTCTTTCTCTCCTGGTGTGAGACCGGGTGCGTCCTTCCTACCAGGTTACACTTAAGTAACGGTCCAGAAAAGGTGCGTCAACCTTTCCCCACCAAGGACAGAGATTTTCACACTCTTTCACGCACTTGTCTAAGTTACCTGTAAACTTAACCCCTTCTTGATACACTTCCTCGACACAAGAAAACAGTTTTAAACAGGATTTCTATTTATCTAGCCCCCTAGGTGATACACTTCCTCGACACACCCGGACTTCTACTACGCTTTCCTAAGTGACCTGTAAATTCTGCTCTCTTTCTCTGATTCACTTCCTCGACACAGAGAAAAAGCGATATTTGTACAGGATTTCGCCTACCTAAGCAGTCCTAAAAAACTATTCACTTCCTCGACACGTTTTAAAGCGGTATTCGCAGGACTTTGTAACATGTTATTATCTGATCGCTCAACCAGATGGACAGCCGCCCGTGCCGAAATGACCCAGACAGTGATCAGCAAAATGAATCAAATGAATCGACCGAATCGAACAGACGCATCAGATGAGCAACCGAGTGACCCCGACGATTGAACGCACGAATTGAGCAATCGAATCAAACAGATCGATCAGACTGTCCAGATTAGCAACCTGAATGAGACAGATGAATCATCCAACTTGACCACAACCAATCAAATCACAATGGATTAAACAGAATTACCAGCAGGACGAACAATTGAATCAAATGTTTTGAACAAACGGTTCAGACGAACAACCGAGTGTCATCGACGAGTACAAGACGCGTCAAACCGTCGGTTTAGTCAAACAGATGCATTCATACTGACCAAATTATCAACTCAAACGAGACAGATAACCCACCCCACTCAACCACAATGACTGACTCACACCAACCCAAGCAGACCATCCACCTACCGAGCAAATCTACTTATACTATTTTCTACTTTTTGCAACCCTCGAGGCTTTTCATCATTTAGCATGTATTTTAAATCCAAAAGCTCCCAGTCTCTAATTTTCTGGTTCTTAAATTTGGAGAGACCTACTTGGTATTTCTGCAGCTGAGGTCGTGCCCTGGATCGAACCACACAAACGTTATACAATATAAGTAAGAACTTGGCTTACCTTTTAAAAGCGGACGCTTTTGTTTGTATGGTCCGTCCAAGCCGTTTCACAACTGCAGATGTATACCGTCTCTGGTCCCTGTTTTTCAACTCCTGGCAAAGCTCGCCAATTATGTCGTAGAAATATTTGACTCAAATGTAGTTAACTCAAAAATATCTCTCAAGAAACTGGAGCTTGTGAATCCAAGAATTAGACTTTACTGCATAATAAAGCCGAGCTTGCTCCATGGAGCAACTGTCTCTCTCTGGCTCAGAAATCTATTTTATACACACACAAATGCACAGTCATGTTTACATAGCATACAAAGCTACTCCCCTTAAGATAAATGATTAACATATTTTAGTGCCACTCTACCCTTATCTTTCAATGTCCAGATGTCACATGTGGCTAACTCCAAAAGGCCATGGGCACTTTTCCATATGACCTCTTCCTCTTATCTCATTATATTGGTGGCAGACCCTTTCTCAAAAATAATACACATACATACATTAAGGCATGGTTACACACTGTATTGGCTATATTGCTTATTTAAACATACATCTGAATTATAGAATGTCAATCATGTTTACTATATTTTACTTTTGACATTTCCCAACATTTGCCTTAATGATACATAAAATATTACCATATAATACAGTAGCAGTACTGTTACACAGTAACAGTAGTGTGATACAGTAGTTTTATACAGTAACAGTAGTGTTATATAGTAACAGTAGTGTGATGCAGTAGTGTTATACAGTAACAGTAGTGTTATGCAATAGTGTTATACAGTAACAGTAGTGTTATACAGTAACAGTGGTGTGAAGCAGTAGTGTAATACAGTAGTGCTATACAGTAACAGTAGTGTAATACAGTAGTGTAATACAGTAACTGTAGTGTGATACAGTAGTGTCATAAAATAACAGTAGTGTTATACAGTAACAGCAGTGTAATACAGTAGAGTTATACAGTAACAGTAGTGTTATACTGTAACATTAGTGTTTTACAGTAGTGTTATACAGTAACAATAGTGTTATAGAGTAACAGTAGTGTTATACAGTAACAGTAGTCTTATACTGTCACAGTAGTGTTATACTGTAACAGTAGTTTGATTCAGTAGTGTTATACAGTACCAGTAGTGTTATACAGTAACAGTAGTGTTAGACAGCAGTGTTATACCATAATAGTAGTGTTATACAGTACCAGCAGTGTGATACAGTAGTGTTATACAGTAACAGTAATGTGATACATAACAGTAGTGCTATACAGTAACAGTAGTTTTATACAGTAGTGTTATTGTCGTAGAAATATTTGACTCAAATGTAGTTAACTCAAAAATATCTCTCAAGAAACTGGAGCTTGTGAATCCAAGAATTAGACTTTACTGCATAATAAAGCTGAGCTTGCTCCATGGAGCAACTGTCTCTCTCTGGCTCAGAAATCTCTTTTATACACACACAAATGCACAGTCATGTTTACATAGCATACAAAGCTACTCCCCTTAAGATAAATGATTAACATATTTTAGTGCCACTCTACCCTTATCTTTCAATGTCCAGATGTCACATGTGGCTTACTCCAAAAGGCCATGGGCGCTTTTCCATATGACCTCTTCCTCTTATCTCATTATATTGGTGGCAGACCCTTTCTCAAAAATAATACACATACATACATTAAGGCATGGTTACACACTGTATTGGCTATATTGCTTATTTAAACATACATCTGAATTATAGAATGTCAATCATGTTTACTATATTTTACTTTTGACATTTCCCAACATTTTGCCTTAATGATACATAAAATATTACCATATAATACAGTAGCAGTACTGTTACACAGTAACAGTAGTGTGAAACAGTAACAGTAGTGCAATACAGTAGTGTTATACAGCAGTGTTATACAGTAACAGTAGTGTTGTACAGTAACAGCAGTGTTATACAGTAACAGTAGTGTTGTACAGTAACAGTAGTGTGATACAGTAAAAGTAGTGTTATACAGTAACACCAGTGTTATACAGTAACATAAGTGTTATACAGTACTTTGATACAGGAACAGTGGTGTTATACAGTAACAGTGGTGTGAAACTGTAACAGTAGTGTAATACAGTAGTGTTATACAGTAACTGTAGTGTAATACAGTAAAAGTAGTGTTATACAGTAACAGTAGTGTGATATAGTAATAGTAGTGTTACACAGTAACAGTAGTGTTATACAGTAACAGTAGTGTTATACTTTAGTGTTATACATTAAAAGTAGTGTTTTACAGTAGTGTTATACAGTAACAGTATTGTTATACAGTAACAGTAGTGTGATACAGTAGTTTTATACAGTAACAGTAATGTTATACAGTCGTGTTATACAGTAACAGTAGTGTTAAACAGTAATATTAGTGTTTTACAGTAGTGTTATTGTCACGATCGTCGTACGGAATAGACCAAGGCGCAGCGTGATGAACGAACATGTTTATTTATCTATAGTGATAAATACTGACAATGAACAAAACAACAAACGACTCGTAACGTCCTAGGTAACATAGACCAACACGGAACAAGAACCCACAAACACAAAGGGAAAAACAGACAGTTTAAATATGGCTCCCAATCAGAGACAACCAGCCACAGCTGACACTCGTTGCCTCTGATTGGGAGTCACTCAGGCCAACATAGAAATAAACAAACTAGAACTCCCAACATAGAATTACACCACATAGAACGAACACACCCTGGCTCAACATATAGAGTCCCAGCGCCAGGGTGTGACAGTTATACGGTAACTGTAGTGTTATACAGTAACAGTAGTGTGATACAGTAGTGGTTTAAGGGTAACAGTAGTGGTATACAGTAACAGTAGTGTGATATTTTAGTGTTATACAGTTTCATTTGTGTTATACAGTTTCATTAGTGTTATACAGTAACATAAGTGTTATTTAGCAACGGTAGTGTTATACAGTAGTGTTATACAGCAACAGTAGTGTAATACAGTAGTATTATACAGTAACAGTTGTGGTATACAGTAGTGTGATACAGTACCAGTAGTGTTATACAGTGACAGTAGTGTTATACAGTGATGTTATACAGAAACAGTAGTGTTATACAGTAACAGTTGTGTTATACAGTGGTGTTATACAGTAACGGTAGTGTTATACAGTAACATTAGTGTTGTACAGTAGTGTGGTACAGTAACGGTAGTGTTATGCAGTACACTCCAGGGCCTACAGTGTGTCACGACAGTGTTTCACAACAATGTGTCTCACAGACTATAGGCTACTACTGCTGCTGGGAATAGAGGACAGTCAGCTCCTGTTTGATTGACACGCTCTGTTTGGTTAACGTCTAAGGCAGGGGTGTCAAACGTACGGCCCGCGGGCCGGATCAGGCCCGCAAACGGGTTTAATCCGGCCCGCGAGATGATTTCCAAAAAAAAAAAAAAAAAAAAAAAAAAAAATTAAGTATAAAAATGCGCTGCAATTTTTCAATAAACTGCTGTTCCAATTGCGTCCACTGGATGGCGCAATAGCAATTGTGTTAAGCAAGCAAACTGTTTATACCGGGGCAGAGCAAGTAGGTCAAGCACGTGCAGCCAATGAGCTACTTTGTTTTGCCCGCGATATTTATTACGGCTTCTACTTTTAACATTATGTGCTTTGGCACCCTCATTGCCCCAATATGTCTCTGTCAAAAAAGAGAAAAGTGGACGCAGAGTGCAGAGTGTTCCAAGAAAAATTGTCATCCTTCTATTTATTCACGGAATTGAATGGGAAAGCTGTATGTTTGGTGTGTTCAGAGCATGTTGCAGTGCTGAAAGAATATAACCTTTGTCGCCACTGTGAGTCTTCATGCCGACAAATATGACAACTTTCAAGGACAGCGGAGATGAGAGAAGGTGAATGAACTGTTGGCGGGTCTGAAGAAACAGCAGTCTGTGTTTACTCACAGCCGAGACATCAGGGACGCTGCAGTGAAAGCTAGCTACCTCATTGCTAATGAAATCGCAGTGGCTTCAAAACCATTTAGTGAGGGTGAATTTGTAAAAACATGCATGATGAAGGCAGCGGAGATTGTGTGCCCTGAAAAGCGGCAGGCTTTTGCAAATATCAGCCTGACAAGAAACACAGTTGCAGACAGGATTTCCGATCTTTCAGTGGATTTGGACAGCCAGTTGAAGCAAAAAGTAAAGTCATTTATTGCGTTTTCGGTTGCAATTGATGAAAGCACGGACATTACAGATGTTGCACAACTGGCCATTTTTTCATCCGCGGAGTTGATGACACATTGACCGTCACCGAGGAGTTCGTGGAGTTGGTGCCGATGACAGATACAACGACAGCAGCTGATATTTTTACCGCACTCGTCGGCGCGCTGGACAGGGTCGGAGTGGACTGGTCCCGCGCTGTCAGCCTGGCTACAGATGGTGCGCCCTCAATGATCGGGAAAAAAGCAGGCGTTGTAACAAAGTTCAGAGAGAAAGTGCAATCTGCAAATGGAGGACGTGATTTTTTGACTTTTCACTGTATTTTGCACCAGGAGGCTTTGTGTTGCAAGTCATTAAAGATGGATAACGTCATGAAGGTGGTCATCCAAACTGTTAATTTCATCCGATCCAGAAGCCTGAATCACCGTCAGTTTGACAGCCTTCTCAGAGAGAAAGACCACATCTATGGCCTGCCATACCACACTGAGGTAAGATGGTTAAGCCGAGGTGCTGTGCTGAGGCGTTTCTTTGATTTACGAGAAGAAATTGAACAGTTCATGGAAGAAAAGGGCAAACCAGTGTTAGAATTTCATTCCGCAGAATGGATGCCGGACCTTGCATTTATGGTGGATGTTACAGAGCACCTGAATAACTTGAACAAACAGCTGCAAGGGCGCAACAAAGTTGTCACGCAGTATTATGACAGCATACGTTCTTTCAAGTTGAAGCTGTCATTGTGGGAGACGCAACTTGTCGGTGGTGATGCAGCTCACTTCCCCTGTCTGAAAAATGTGTGCGCGACCCAACATGTGGCAGACATGAAGCGGTTCAAAGATAAAATAACTGGACTGTTACGGGAGTTTGAGCAACGCTTTCAGATTTATGTTTATATGTTTTTATGTTGATGTGCTATTGCTTTTAATTGCTTTTATTTTATTTGTATATTTAACCTATTCTTGACTCTGTGGTTCTTGCACTTGTTTGGGGAACAGGATTTCATTATTTTTATCTACATTTCTGCCTGAGAAATGACACCCTGATATAGTTCTGTGATCTGTGAAACAGTTCTGTTAATCACTGAGGCATTGTGTGTTTGTGTGTTCTTTTTCTTTTGAATTTTGAAATAAACTTGACGTGTTTTATGATTAATAGTGATGTTGTGCTTGTACTATTTTGGACACACTGTCCTCAGGCTCCAGCTTTATGTTGTATGTTGATCGTATTAAAACAAAGAAAACAATCTGAAGTTGTTGTTTTGAAGTTATATATACCATGATTTTTCCGGTCCGGCCCACTTGGGAATAGATTTTCCTCCATGTGGCCCCTGAGCTAAAATGAGTTTGACACCCCTGGTCTAAGGGGTAAGAGGCAAAGTGACGATGTCAATAAGTTATATTTACACAGAGCACAAAGAGGAAAGCCCTCTGGAAATAAGATACCTCTATCGCCCACTTGCTCTTTTCCCTCTCCCTCTCCCTCTCCCTCTCCCTCTCCTTCTCCTTCTCCTTCTCCTTCTCCTTCTCCTTCTCCTTCTCCCTTTCCTTCTCCTTCTCCTTCTCCTTCTCCTTCTCCTTCTCCTTCTCCCTCTCCCTCGCCTTCTCCTTCTCCTTCTCCTTCTCCTTCTCCTTCTCCTTCTCCTTCTCCTTCTCCTTCTCCATCTCCTTCTCCTTCTCCTTGTTCCTCTCCTTCTCCTTCTCCTTCTCCTTCTCCTTCTCCTTCTCCTTCTCTCTCTCTCTCTCTCTCTCTCTCTCTCTCTCTCTCTCTCTCTCTCTCTCTCTCTCTCTCTCTCTCTCTCTCTCTCTCTATGTTCCTCTTCTCTCTCTCTCGCTCTCCCTCCATCTATCTTTCTCTTTCAAATGATCTGTCTCTCTCTTGCCTTGCATTATGTTTCTGTCAGTCCATCCGTCTGTCTGTCTTTCCCTTCCTCTTCCTCCATCAGGTCTTCCTGCCAGTGGAGATGATAGCCCAGCCCTACAACACTAATCCTGTGGGAAGTGAAGTCTAGGCTCTTGTGGGGCGGCTAGAAGTGGATTTGTAAGAGAAACACCGGTAAGCCTCTCTTCTCCCTGTCTTAATGGCAGATTAGAGTGTTGCTCAGAGTTAAGTCGACAAACACAGGGCGGGCGGGCAAGGGCGAGCAGGCATCTTAACAGGTAGGTACAGGAGCAGGGTGGAGGAGTGCAGAGCTCAGACCAGTTTAGGGTAAACAATGTGTCAGTTATCAGACAGAGGAAGGGATGAGAACAGCCATATGGTAATCAGTGCTAAATGTAGCATTTTTCTGTATGATGGTATTTTTTATAAGAGGAAAAAAACAGCTTTATGACTGACTACAAGCTGTTAAAAAATGAACTATGCTGTTGAAAAATTCAAACAGGTAGAAGTTCACGTAGTACTTTAACCCTCATAGCAATTAACCCTGTGTTTGTGTCCACAAGAGAAGGTAATGTGATTAACCTTTTACTGCAGTGGGCTAAATCAGGGTCACACAGAGTGATTCTTGGTAGTATAAAAAAGAAGACGTATTCAATTTTGAGTTTGCATCGCAATATTACACTTTATATACATCACAAAGACTGATATATAACAAAACTATTTGACATAGAAACATCTGATTTTCATCGGGGGGGGTTATGCTTTATTTATGAATGATGAAATTCTGAAAAATATTAATAACATTCCACCCATGAGGCCAAAGAGGGCGCTTTTGGTCATTGACTGCAGGAAAGGTCTATAACAGTAAGAGATGTAGTTTTGGTGTCTCTGTTTGTACAATAGTACAGTCAGAGAAGGACTGAACCATAAAGATGATCAAATTCACTTTGTGCTGTGACTGAACTAACCTCATCTGTCAGGTGAGGCCAGCAGAACCCTGGGCCTCTCTCTCTCTCTCTCTCTCTCTCTCTCTCTCTCTCGCTCGCTCGCTCTTTCTCTCTCTCTCTCTCTCTCTCTCTCTCTCTCTCTCTCTCTCGCTCTCTTTCTTTCTCTCTCTCTTTCTCTCTTTCTTTCTCTCTCTCTCTCTCTCTCTTTCGCTCTCTCTCTCTTGCTCTCTCTCTCTATATTCAATTCAATTCAAAGGGCTTTATTGGCATGGGAAACATATGTTTACGTTGCCAAAGGGAAATAAACAAGGGAAATAAACAATCAGAAATTAACAGTAAACATTACACTAACAAAAGTTTAATTTCAAAGGTCATATTATTTGCTATGTACAGTGTTGTAACGATGTGCAAATAGTTGAAGTATGAAAGGGAAAATGAATAAATAGATAAATATAGGTTTTATTTACAATGGTGTTTGTGCTCCACTGGTTGCCCTTTTGTTGTGGTCACAAATCTTGCTGCTGTGGTGGCACACTGTGGTATTTCACCTAATAGATATTGGAGTTTATCAAGATTGGTTTTGGTTTCAAATTCTTTCTGCGTCTGTGTAATCTGAGGGAAATGTGTGTCTCTAACACAGGAGGTTGGTGGCACCTTAACTGGGGAGCACGTGGTAATGGATGGAGCAGAATTAGTGGAATGGTATCAAATACATCAAACACATGGCTTCCAGGTGTTTGATGCCATTCCATTTGCTCCGTTCCAGCCATTATTATGAGCCGTCCTCCCCTCAGCAGCCTCCTATGGTCTCTAATATGGTCATACATTTGGCAGGAGGTTAGGAAGTGCAGCTCGGTTTCCACCTTGTTTCCATCACAGTCTGTACATAGTCAAAGCTTTTCTTAATTTTAGGGTCAGTCACAGTGGTCAGGTATTCTGCTACTGTATATTCTCTCTCTCTCTTTCTCTCTCTCTCTCTCTCTCTCTCTCTCTCTCTCTCTCTCTCTCTCTCTCTCTCTCTCTCTCTCTCTCTCTCTCTCTCTGTCTCTCTTCTCTCTCTCTGTCTCTCTCTCTCTCTCTCTTGTCTCTCTCTCTCTCACACACACACACACACTCACACTCTCTCTGTGCTCATCCATTGTCAAGCCAAACACATGTATGCCATGACGAACGATAGAAACTAGAGTTGGCTGCAGTAAATACAGAATGGCACCAGGCTGGTGTCACATCACGTTCAATGACCTAAATCGAACACATTCATTGTAGCTAGCGACATTGTGTGACCCAATGGGATCCAGTGGGCCCTGAGTGATGTCAGTCTGCATGTCTGCGTCCAAAATGGCAGCCTATTCTCAAGTATACTACTATTGGTCAGAGCTAAATTGTTTTATCAGATATTCATAGGGCTCTGACCAAAAGTAGTGCAGATGGCCATTTCGGATGCAGCCATGGTTAGTGAGGCATCCACTGTGCATCACATTATGTGTCTAGTCTCATATGTAGGGCACTGGGCATCTCTCCACCCATCACTTGTAGACTGTAGGGCACTGAGCATCTCTCCACCCATCACTTGTAGACTGTAGGGCACTGGGCATCTCTCCACCCATCACTTGTAGACTGTAGGACACTGAGCATCTCTCCACCCATCACTTGTAGACTGTAGGACACTGAGCATCTCTCCACCCATCACTTGTAGACTGTAGGGCACTGAGCATCTCTCTACTCATCACTTGTAGACTGTAGGACACTGGGCATCTCTCCACCCATCACTTGTAGACTGTAGGGCACTGAGCATCTCTCTACCCATCACGTGTAGACTGTAGGACACTGAGCATCTCTCCACCCATCACTTGTAGACTGTAGGGCACTGGGCATCTCTCCACCCATCACTTGTAGACTGTAGGGCACTGAGCATCTCTCTACCCATCACGTGTAGACTGTAGGACACTGAGCATCTCTCCACCCATCACTTGTAGAATGTAGGGCACTGGGCATCTATCCGCCCATCACTTGTAGACTGGCTCATTTGTAAAGGTGTGTACAGTATGCAGTAAGACTGCTGATGCTGATTCTGCCCCAGT
>NC_140010.1:12184753-12206325 GCF_964263955.1 Coregonus lavaretus | reverse complement strand
AAAAAATATCAGTGGATTTGCACAAATCCTAGCCAATTTAAACATTTCAAACAAAGCTCTCCTCTCGTCCTCTCTCTGTCTCCCTCTTTTCTCTCTCCCTCTCGTCCTCTCTCTCTCTCTCCCTCTCGTCCTCTCTCTCTCTCCGTCTCTGTCTCTGTCGCTGTCACACACATTCACACGTTTGCATCCTCTTTCATGCTATGGGGGTTCTCATCCAAAAAAACAGGAAGAAAAGGGGATTTGAGAGGGTGGTGACAGAGCAACAGAACCAGAGGGATGGAGGAGAGGGGAAGGCAGGGGGAGAGGGGAAGGCAGGGGGAGAGCAGGGAGGCAGGGGGAGAGGGGAAGGCAGGGGGAGAGGGGAAGGCAGGGGGAGAGCAGGGAGGCAGGGGGAGAGGGGAAGGCAGGGGGAGAGGGGAAGGCAGGGGGAGAGCAGGGAGGCAGGGGGAGAGGGGAAGGCAGGGGGAGAGGAGGGAGGCAGGGGGAGAGCAGGGAGGCAGGGGAGAGGGGAGAGGGGAAGGCAGGGGGAGAGGGGGGAGGCAGGGGGAGAGCAGGGAGGCAGGGGGAGAGGGGAAGGCAGGGGGAGAGCAGGGAAGCAGGGGGGGGGGGCAGGGAGGCAGGGGAGAGGGGAAGGCAGGGGGAGAGGGGGGAGGCAGGGGGAGAGCAGGGAAGCAGGGGGGGGGGGCAGGGAGGCAGGGGAGAGGGGAAGGCAGGGGGAGAGGGGGGAGGCAGGGGGAGAGGGGAAGGCAGGTGGAGAGGGGGGAGGCAGGGGGAGAGCAGGGAGGCAGGGGGAGAGGGGGGAGGCAGGGGGAGCGGTGCACTGGAGGGGGGTCTCCCCTGGAAGCTTAAGGCTGCTCTGTTTTAAAACGCTTTGATCACTCTGCAGCCACACAGCCACACAGCTACACAGCCACACAGCCACACAGCTACACAGCTACACAGCCACACAGCCACACAGCTACACAGCCACACAGCTACACAGCTACACAACCACACAGCTACACAGCTACACAGCTACACAGCCTCTTCTGCTTTATTAAGGACCTCTCTCTCTTTTTCTCCCTTGGTCTCTCTCTCTGTCTCTCTCAGACACTCTCTTTCTCTCTCCCCCCTCTCTCTCTCTCTCTTTCTCTTTCTCTCTTTCTCTCTCTCTCTCTCTCTTTCTCTCTCTCTCTCTCCCTCTCGTCCTCTCTCTCTCTCCGTCTCTGTCTCTGTCGCTGTCACACACATTCACACGTTTGCATCCTCTTTCATGCTATGGGGGTTCTCATCCAAAAAAACAGGAAGAAAAGGGGATTTGAGAGGGTGGTGACAGAGCAACAGAACCAGAGGGATGGAGGAGAGGGGAAGGCAGGGGGAGAGGGGAAGGCAGGGGGAGAGCAGGGAGGCAGGGGGAGAGGGGAAGGCAGGGGGAGAGGGGAAGGCAGGGGGAGAGCAGGGAGGCAGGGGGAGAGGGGAAGGCAGGGGGAGAGGAGGGAGGCAGGGGGAGAGCAGGGAGGCAGGGGAGAGGGGAGAGGGGAAGGCAGGGGGAGAGGGGGGAGGCAGGGGGAGAGCAGGGAGGCAGGGGGAGAGGGGAAGGCAGGGGGAGAGCAGGGAAGCAGGGGGGGGGGCAGGGAGGCAGGGGAGAGGGGAAGGCAGGGGGAGAGGGGGGAGGGCAGGGGGAGAGGGGAAGGCAGGGGGAGAGGGGGGAGGCAGGGGGAGAGCAGGTAGGCAGGGGGAGAGGGGGGAGGCAGGGGAGAGGGGAAGGCAGGTGGAGAGGGGGGAGGCAGGGGGAGAGCAGGGAGGCAGGGGGAGAGGGGGGAGGCAGGGGGAGCGGTGCACTGGAAGCTTAAGTCTCCCCTGGAAGCTTAAGGCTGCTCTGTTTTAAAACGCTTTGATCACTCTGCAGCCACACAGCCACACAGCTACACAGCCACACAGCCACACAGCTACACAGCTACACAACCACACAGCCACACAGCTACACAGCTACACAGCCTCTTCTGCTTTATTAAGGACCTCTCTCTCTTTTTCTCCCTTGCTCTCTCTCTCTGTCTCTCTCAGACACTCTCTTTCTCTCTCCCCCCTCTCTCTCTCTCTCTCTTTCTCTTTCTTCTCTCTTTCTCTCTCTCTCTCTCTCTTTCTCTCTCTCTCTCTCTCTCTCTCTCTCTCTCTCTCTCTCACCTCTCCTTCTCTCTCGCATTATTATTTTGGAGCTCAAATTAGCAATTCAAATGGAGGCTATCTGGATATGCTTGCCTGGCTTCCTCCCCTCTGCTTTCCATGCAGTTTGACAATATTTTTGTTAACGCCCATCTCCCCCTTACACAACTGTAGCGAAGAAGATGGAATGGAGAGGGGAGGAGAGGTGGATGAAGGGAGGGGGGGGGGGGGGGGGGGGGGGGGTAGTGAAGCAGTGGTGTGTGAGGGGGTGTGGGAAGGTCAAACAGGAGATTGAGTGGAGGATTTGGCAAGCTGTCCTCTCAGCAGCTAGCTAATACTTGGATGAAGCTCATTGAACTAAATAAGGATCTGAAGCAACCAGGGGGAAAACTGTTCATTTGTGGGTAATTAAGCAGTGTGGCGCCGCCCTCTCATATATGGGGTTTCTACCATCTGGAATGACATGGAAATAATAATAATAATCTATCTAATACGGGCAGTTTTGTTGTGAGATATAAGATTAGGAAAATACTAGAGCCAAACAGGGCCAGCCACGTACAGAAGTGAGAGGAAATAGAGCAGTCAGATGTTAGTTCATTATAATGTAAAGTGTAAATTGTGACAAACACAGTCATATTATTTCCAGCAGAGTAGAGACTCTATTTACTACTTTATTATCCCCCAGGGGTAATTAGCTTTACGGCAGGCAGTAGATGAACACACAGTACATACAATCAGCATTCAGACATGAATAGAGTAAAATACAATTCTGTACCTCATAAATAGAACTGTCACTACGGTTGATGCATTTCTTATGAACACCTCATATAAGGTAGGCATGATAATGCCATATAGTGTATTCTACATACATCAAGATTGTACTGTATGTACTATATGACACTACCATAACCTCTGCAATTACTTTCCTCCTGCACAACAGTGTGGTGTGAGGTTATGTTGCCATATACTTTGGTCAGTTCCCATTTACTAACCAATTACTCTTCATATTTACTCAGGTGAATGGACCAGGAACAGTGGATGATGGCGATGGTAGTCAGCGAGGATTTTTAATACAGTAAACTTCAGCGGCAGATCAGGCTTAATTAACATTGAGATTAAAGTTAATCCCAGGAGTAGAGCAAACATACTTAAAACTACACACACGCACCTATGCACGCTCGCTAACATGCAGCAAGCGCTCACAGTGACACACACACACACACACACACACACACACACACACAAACAGCTTCCGTCCAGAGGACAGGATCAGCCCAGATTAAATATCCATTATTCCCTCCCTCACTCTCTCTGCCTCCCTCCCTCTCTCTGCCTCCCTCCTTCTCTCTGCCTCCCTCCCTCTCTCTGCCTCCCTCCCTCTCTCTGCCGTGTGTGATCTGTGAATACGACAACACTGTCACGATCGTCGTTAATAGAGGAGGACCAAGGCGCAGCGTGTTGAGCGAACATACTTTAATTAGTTAAAGTGCAAACATGATACAAAACGACTCGTAACGTCCTAGGTAACAATGACCAACTGGAACAAAAACCCACAACCACAAAGTGAAAACATACAGTTTAAATATGGCTCCCAATCAGAGACAACCAGCCAACAGCTGACACTCGTTGCCTCTGATTGGGAGTCACTCAGGCAAACATAGAATACAACAAACTAGAATGAACACCAACATAGAAATACACACATAGAAATGAACACACCCTGGCTCAACATAATGAGTCCCAGAGCCAGGGTGTGACAGTACCCCCCCCTAAAGGCGCGGACTGCGACCGCGCCTCCACTAAACAAACCAGGGGAGGGCTGGGCGGGCATACCTCCTCGGCGGCGGTTCTGGCTCCGGCCTTGACCACCACCCTCCAATACACCCCCCATAGTGCCCCTGGTCCAGTCTGGCCCCGCCGGCTGGAGCAGGACTGGACTTAACAGGAGCGATCCTTACCAGGCTGTCGACTCGCACCCCTGGCTTGGTGCGTGGAGGAGGAACGGGCCTTACCAGGCTGACGACTCGCACCCCTGGCTTGGTGCGTGGAGGAGGGACGGGCCTTACCAGGCTGACGACGCGCACCCCTGGCTTTGTGCGTGGAGGAGGAACGGGCCTTACCAGGCTGACGACTCGCACCCCTGGCTTGGTGCGTGGAAGAGGGACGGGCCTTACCAGGCTGACGACTCGCACCCCTGGCTTGGTGCGTGGAAGAGGGACGGGCCTTACCAGGCTGACTTCTCGCACCCCTGGCTTAGTGCGAGTGGCAGGAACAGGCCGGACCGGGCTGGCGACGCGCACCGTAGGTTTGGTGCGAGTGGCAGGAACAGGCCGGGTCGGGCTGGCGACGCGCACCGTAGACTTGGTGCGGGTGGCAGGAACAGGCCGGACCGGGCTGGCGACGCGCACCGTAGGTTTGGTGCGAGTGGCAGGAACAGGCCGGGTCGGGCTGGCGACGCGCACCGTAGACTTGGTGCGGGTGGCAGGAACAGGCCGGACCGGGCTGGCGACGCGTACCGTATACTTGGTGCGAGTGGCAGGAACAGGCCGGGCCGGGCTGGCGACGCGCACCGTATACTTGGTGCGAGTGGCAGGAACAGGCCGGGCCGGGCTGGCGACGCGCACCGTATACTTGGTGCGTGGAGCAGGGACAGGCCGGGCTGGGCTGTCGACGCACACCGTAGGTTTGGTGCGTGGAGCAGGGACAGGCCGGGCTGGGCTGGCGACGCACACCGTAGGCTTGGTGCGTGGAGCAGGGACAGGCCGAACCGGGCTGTGGAGATGGATAGGAGCCCTGGAGTGAAGAGCGGCCACAACCCGTCCTGGCTGAATGCCTACCCTCACACACTCTGTGTGAGGCATCCGCACAGGACGTACAGGGCGGTGTATCCGTAACCTGGTGGCCTCCAGAATCCGCCCCTTTTTTGCCTCCGTCAGCCCCGTCGTCCATGCCGTGTGCCCCCCCCTAAAAAATTTCTGGGGTTGCCTCTCGACCGCCCGACGACGACCCTGATCACGCCGTTGCTCCTCTCTACGGCGCGCCTCCACCGTCTCTTCTCCCGGCGCTTCCTCCCATGTCCAGCCCAAGAGCTGCCCCTGGACACGCTGCTTGGTCGTTGCATGGTGGGTTTTTCTGTCACGATCGTCGTTAATAGAGGAGGACCAAGGCGCAGCGTGTTGAGCGAACATACTTTAATTAGTTAAAGTGCAAACACGATACAAAACGACTCGTAACGTCCTAGGTAACAATGACCAACTGGAACAAAAACCCACAACCACAAAGTGAAAACATACAGTTTAAATATGGCTCCCAATCAGAGACAACCAGCCAACAGCTGACACTCGTTGCCTCTGATTGGGAGTCACTCAGGCAAACATAGAATACAACAAACTAGAATGAACACCAACATAGAAATACACACATAGAAATGAACACACCCTGGCTCAACATAATGAGTCCCAGAGCCAGGGTGTGACAAACACCGGCTAATGAGCCTGGTGCTGTAACGTCTCCCCCCATGTGTGGCCTCAGCCTGGTCGTCATATCAAACCCAGCTAGAGAGAAAAGCTGTGCTCTGGTCACTGAGAAAGCCCATGTCATTAAAGTTGAATTGGATTCTCTGTTTACACAATGGTATCCTACACACATAGAGGAGGAACTGAAACACACACCCCCTCTCTCTGTCAATCATGTCCAACTGATTAGTAACATCTTCTCATCTAAATGTATTGTATCACCTCCTTTCCTAAATATAATGCTGCTCCTTTCATTCGTCGTGGTGGGGCAGTCTGTAGCACATCACTAAGTCAGCTCGCTGGCTATTAAATAAGTATTTTTCATTAAACAAATGTTTCATTAAACATTAATTCACTCGCTCATCCTCATTTGCATTTTTCACCATAAAAGCATTGATTAAACATTGATTTGTTCACTTGTTCTCATTTGCATCTGTTCAAATTTATTCTTAGAAGAGTTTAGATTTGAATAGGACGAAATGTAGAGAGGGTGAGGAGAGCAAGGGGGGGGGGGGGTGAGAAAGACAGGGAGAGTGAGAGTGAGAGCGAAGAAGAAGAACAAGGAAGAAGAAGAAGAAGAAGAAGAAGAAGAAGAAGAAGAAGAAGAAGAAGAAGAAGAAGAAGAAGAAGAAGAAGAAGAAGAAGAAGAAGAAGAAAAAATAAAATAAAAAATAATAGTATAGTTAATATTATAGAGGATATTTATTGTTGCATTTCAGCAGAATGAGCAGAAAATGAAAGCATGTTTCTTCTCCACATCATTGTGTAGACCCACTCACCATGAAAAGAACAACAGTATAAAACATATCCTTTCCCTCTGGATACCAGAGCATTTAACAATAAATGGATCTATTGACAGGGACGGCTTGTTCAATAGGGCGATATGGGCGACGCACTGCCAAACGGGAAAAGGAAGGGATTTTTTTTCTAATCAATTATATCACGGCAACAGCAGTTATCAGTGTTCACGTCTGATCTGCCAGCCACTAAATGTCAAATCAGGCTAAAGTCGTGCTTCAAATGGCCCCGCCCGTTTTTGGGGCGATTTCAGTCAAGTTGAAAATCGCCCAGAAGTCTCTCATAGCCTGTCATGTAAAATCTATTTTTTTCACATTTCAAAGCTTTCAATACATTCTCTATGGGTGTCTGTGGGCTTGCACTTACGCGCTTTCGTCATACGTGACGTAACGTTGAACGTAACTAAGACAATGGCGGCTAGAAGCGTCTCTGTTGCGACCTGCAGTGCGGCGTTATTTTATGTTTTTAATTTGTAGACTTAGTTTACAAACATTCTGCCAACCATGGATTTCCAGTGGTTGGTTTTGGACTGATCTTGTTGATCGTGTACATACCCGCTACGAACGGACTAAATAATGAAAACGCTGCTGGCAGCTGAATCCCAATACAGCTGGGAGACTTGGCTGGATGAGTCCCGGACAGAGAAGTGGAGCCGGCCACCTTCACCCTGGTCAGAGCGGACCGCGATCCTGGTAAGAGAGCGACTCTGTACCCCGACATTGAACTGCTTTCTGTGTCATTGCGACCTTACTATCAATTCAATTCAATTTAAGGGCTTTATTGGCATGGGAAACGTGTGTTAACATTGCCAAAGCAAGGGAAGTAGATAGTAAACAAAAGTGAAATAAACAATAAATATTAACAGTAAACATTACACTCAGAAGTTTCAAAAGAATAAAGACATTTCAAATGTCATATTATGTATATATACAGTGTTGTTACAATGTGCAAATAGTTAAAGTACAAATGGGAAAATAAATAAACATAAATATGGGTTGTATTTACAATGGTGTTTGTTCTTCACTGGTTGCCCTTTTCTTGTGGCAACAGGTCACAAATCTTGCAGCTGTGATGGCACACTGTGGTTTTTCACCCAGTAGATAAGGGAGTTTATCAAAATTGGGTTTGTTTTCGAATTCTTTGTGGATCGCTGTAATCTGAGGGAAATATGTGTCTCTAATATGGTCATACATTTGGCAGGAGGTTAGGAAGTGCAGCTCAGTTTCCACCTCATTTTGTGGGCAGTGTGCACATAGCCTGTCTTCTCTTGAGAGCCAGGTCTGCCTACGGCGGCCTTTCTCAATAGCAAGGCTATGGTCACTGAGTCTGTACATAGTCAAAGCTTTCATTAAGTTTGGGTCAGTCACAGTGGTCAGGTATTCTGCCACTGTGTACTCTCTGTTTAGGGCCAAATAGCATTCTAGTTTGCTCTGTTTTTTTGTTTGTTCTTTCCAATGTGTCAAGTAATTCTCTTTTTGTTTTCTCATGATTTGGTTGGGTCTAATTGTGTTGTTGTTGTTGTTGTTGTTGTTGTCCTGGGGCTGTGTGGGGTCTGTTTGTGTTTGTGAACAGAGGCCCAGGACAAGCTTACTTAGGGGACTCTTCTCCAAGTTCATCTCTCTGTAGGTGATGGCTTTGTTATGGAAGGTTTGGGAATCGCTTCCTTTTAAGTGGTTACTATCTGCCCCGTGAGTTCCCCCAATTGTTTGTTACCGTTGTGTACTGTTGATAATCACAAGTTTACTGGAGAACTGAGACCAAGTAGAGACTTTGGACAGGGTGGATATGGTATAATAAAGGCAGTTTATTCAGAGGTAAAGATATCTGGAATCGCGTGCACGGACTCGTGCACGTGTGTAGGTCACCTAAATCATCAGAAAAATTGCCCCTCCTGAGAATTCTTTCAGGAGCCGCCACTGTCTATTGATACTTGATTAATAAAGAAATATACATGCAAAACAAAATAAACACGGTAGATCACATCCTATGTTGTGAGATTAATAATTGTAGCTACCTAGTGATATTTAAGATAAATACAGTAAGATTATGAAAATATTACTCCTTATATCAACATTCAGTCACATTAATTTTAATCTTCAAAGTCACATTAATTTCTATACACTCATATAGAACAGTTTTGCTCTTCAGCAGAGCTCAGAGGTATGACTCCCTGTACGTGTGTGTGTGTGTGTGATGAATTTAATACTGACGGAGCGGTCGTATCTAGCCCTGGTAGTGTTACGTTATTTTCCCTCCCCTCTCCAAATTCTGTCAGGGGACCAATCAGTGACAGGTGTGTGTGGTCCTTCTCCAGGAGAGAGAGGGAGAGAGGGATGTACTGTAAGAGAGAGGGAGGGGAGAAAGGGGAGAGGGTGAGGAAAAGAGGGAGAGAGAGAATGCCCCCCATTTCAAAGCCCACGGCGAAGTCGTCTCAAAACAAAGTGACGTATGTCAAGCACATAGAGCAATGATTTTGGATTCAGTGTTCACATGAAAAGTATTGTTTGCTCTTGATAAAAACTTGAACATATACTTTGTTGTATGTTTCTGAATAATGAACCATGCTGTCTTGTTGACAATATGACCTGGCGCTTTGCCCGTTCACGTCACGGGCCATAGTACGGTGCAGCTCGGTCCAGCTTAATCAAACTCCCTCATGGTGAGACACTTCTTGCTTTAGCCATTGGTCAGTACCCATTCAAATAGGACAGTCCTACATGATGCACACATACAGTATATCCCAGCCCCTGAACACACACCTCACACTCCATACACATTCCCAGCCCCTGAACACACACCTCACACACAGACTCCATACACATTCCCAGCCCCTGAACACACACCTCACACTCCATACACATTCCCAGCCCCTGAACACACACCTCAAACTCCATACACATTCCCAGCGCCTGAACACACACCTCACACTCCATACACATTCCCAACCCTTGAACACACACCTCACACTCCATACACATTCCCAACCCCTGAACACACACCTCACACTCCATACACATTCCCAACCCCTGAACACACACCTCACACACAGACTCCATACACATTCCCAGCCCCTGAACACACACCTCACACTCCATACACATTCCCAGCCCCTGAACACACACCTCACACCACATACTCCATACACATTCCCAGCCCCTGAACACACACCTCACACACAGACTCCATACACAATCCCAGCCATGCAAACACACAACCCACAAAATATCTGCTTTGTTTGTGCACCTGTAGGGTCCAGAGGGCTAGAGAGGGCTGGAGGGTGCTGGAGGGGTCCAGAGGGCTGGAGGGGGCTGGAGGGGGCTGGAGGGGTCCAGAGGGCTAGAGAGGGCTGGAGGGGGCTGGAGGGGGCTGGAGGGGTCCAGAGGGCTGGAGGGGGCTGGAGGGGTCCAGAGGGCTAGAGAGGGCTGGAGGGGGCTGGAGGGGGCTGGAGGGGTCCAGAGGGCTGGAGGGGGATGGAGGGGTCCAGAGGGCTAGAGAGGGCTGGAGGGGGCTGGAGGGGGCTGGAGGGGGCTGGAGGGGTCCAGAGGGCTGGAGGGGGCTGGAGGGGGCTGGAGGGGGCTGGAGGGGTCCAGAGGGCTAGAGAGGGCTGAAGGGGGCTGGAGGGTTCCAGAGGGCTGGAGGGGGCTGGAGGGGGCTGGAGGGGTCCAGAGGGCTAGAGAGGGCTGGAGGGGGTTGGAGGGGTCCAGAGGGCTGGAGGTCGCTGGAGGGGGATGGAGGGGGCTGGAGGGGGCTGGAGGGATCCAGAGGGCTAGAGAGGGCTGGAGGGGGCTGGAGGGGTCCAAAGGGCTGGAGGGGGCTGGAGGGGGCTGGAGGGGTCCAGAGGGCTAGAGAGGGCTGGAGGGGGCTGGAGGGGTCCAGAGGGCTAGAGAGGGCTGGAGGGGTCTGGAGGGGTCCAGAGGGCTAGAGAGGTCTGGAGGGGTCCAGAGGACTAGAGAGGGCTGGAGGGGTCGGGGATTTAGGGCATGATTCCCATAGAAGATAAAGTGGTAATCCCGTGAGGTCACAAGATTGGTCCCTTAGAGCCACAACAGTTCAGAATGCAGGACATGAGGGCCAGCAGGGCCAGCTCACTGCTCAGAACGCATTACACACACACACACACACACACAAACATACATACGCACACGTACACACAAAGAAAGACACGCACAGACACACACACATTCATGCATGGACACAAGCATGGACGTGTGCACACACACACACGTACCCACACACAAAAACACACATGCTTCCAACTACACACAGCCAGCTAGCTAGAGCAGCTGCAGCTTATTGCTCTGAGTCTTGCCCTGTGGGACATTATTAAAGATTACAGGAGATAATCACAGCGGTATCACAGCGGTATCATGCAGAATGCCAGGACCAGCAGCCACTATATCATCATGCCCAGAATGTTGGACTTGGTGGAATATTAGTGCTGTCGCTACCGTCCTGTCCCGTCTGTGTTGAAACGGACACAGCTAAGAGATATGAGTACTAGGAAAAGGTTCAGTGGATTTAACTTGACTGGATGTGGAAATGCACAGCGGCTGGAGAGGCATATACTGTACACCACACATACGCATGTACACACGTTCTCGCACATTGACGCACACACACACAGACACACAATTTGTGAGCTCAGAGCCAAAGGACTCCAACCCCTACTGCTCGACCAACCCTCCAAACAGTAACCTCTGTCCCTTAGGCCAACAACAGCACATCATACCATCTCCCTTCCCAGCAACTTAAACCTCAGCATTCTTCAAGAGCCATCCGTCCCATATAGAACTAATAAATCATAATGAAAACCAGAGCATGTCTACCTTTATATGAGCTCAGTGACTGGTTATCAGAGCTATCACCATCTGAGCATGGCCATCGACAGCTGCTCTGACAAGAGAGAGAGAGAGAGAGAGACAGAGAGAAAGAGAGAGAGAGAGAGAGAGAGAGAGAGAGAGAGAGAGAGAGAGAGAGAGAGAGAGAGAGAGAGAGAGAGAGCGAGAAACAGAGGGAAGGAGAGAGAGAGAGGGAGAGCTGCACATGGAGCAGAGAGGTGCCCACTGGAATACTGATAAGGCTCCTCTGCTGCTCAGCGAACAGGAGGCTGGCTGGCTAACGCACACACAAATACACATGCACGTATTCACACATGTGTGCACGCACACACATACACGCACGCATGCACAGACCAATGCAAACATACACGTACACGTACATGCTCTCACACCCACAAACACACACACACTCATTTGCTAACATAGGAGAGACAGGAGAGTGCTACTCCTACTGCTTCTGCTGTTTCCGCCAGGCTCCGGTTAAAGCTGTACACTTAAATAGCATAATGCTACTCCCACTCAGCCTCCTTCTGTGTGACTACTGCAGTTCACGGTTCTTCTAGCCTGGATTCACATCCAACAAACTGTTGGCTGGGTTACGTGACAGGTTGTGTCTGACTCAAGCTCGGAAATGTCTAATCAGATTTCCCTCCTCCACTCGGCGCAAGGTCATTCCTTTGGTCATTTCCTAACAACCTTCCACTCAAGTCATGGCAGTGGGGCTGAAGCTGCATGTGTGGTGAGGAGGAGGTTAGGAAGATTTTTCATAGGTTGAAAGCCACATGTGTTCTATGACCGACTTGGTTTGAACCCAAGTCTCCTGTACGCCATAAGACTGTTTTAGCCTTCTGAGCTAAAGCCTAGGTTTACTGTTCTCAGGCAAGGTAATTTCACACAATTAACCACCTCAAACTATTGCTCATCCTATGCTAGCTACTTCAGAATTAACTATAGGCATATCACACCTCTATCATTGTTATTGTTTCACCTCCTGCAAAGTCAACCTCAACGCACCACTACTACCACCACACCAACCACTACTACCACCACACCAACCACTACTACCACCACACCAACCACTACTACCACCACACCAACCACTACTACCACCACACCAACCACTACCTCCACCACCACCACCACTACCTCCACCACCACTACCTCCACCACACCAACCACTACCTCCACCACCACCACCACTACCTCCACCACCACCACACCACTACCTCCACACCACTACCTCCACACCACTACCTCCACCTCCACTACCACATTTACATTTTTAGTCGCTCTTATCCAGAGCGACTTACAGTTAGTGAGTGCATACATTATTATTTTTATTTTTTAAAACTGGCCCCCCGTGGAAATCGAACTCACAACCCTGGCGTTGCAAACGCCATGCTCTACCAACTGAGCTACGTCCCTGCCAGCCATTCCCTCCCCTACCCTGGACGACACTGGGACAATTGTGCGCCACCCCATGGGTCTCCCGGTTGCGGACGGCTACAACAGAGCCTGGATCTGAACCAGGATCTCTAGTGGCACAGCTAGCACTGCGATGCAGTGCCTTAGACCACTGCGCCACTCGAGAGAGCAACTTCTAATTCAAACTGAGAAATAGTAGACCACCACACCACCACACCACCACCACCACCACACCACCACCACCACACCACCATTACCACCATTACCACCACCACCCCACCACCACAGCACTGTCATACCACCACCACCACCACTACCATCACCACACCACCACCACACCACCACCATTACCACCACCATCACCACACCACCAACACCAACACCACACTACCACCACCACTATTACCACCACACCACCACCATCACCACCACCATTACCATCACAACCACCACTACCATCACAACCACCACCACACCACCACCACAACCACTATTACCATCACAACCACCCTACCATTACAACCACCACCACACCACACCACCACCACCACCATTACCACCACACCATCACCACGTCCACCACCACCACCATTACCACCACAACCACACCACCTCCACCACAACCTCCACCTATAAAATCACCATCAACATTAACAGCCACATCTTGTCATAAATTATGTATGAGCCTTATATTTAATTTTTTTATGACAACGTGGGCACCTGTCTCACACAACACATTGTCAGTACTATGCGGTAATCACCTGTCTCACACACAACACTGTCGGTACTATACGGTAATTATACTCCCCAGCATGCATTTCAATTTCAAAGTGAATACATTTCCCTCCTCAGAGAGAGTCTCCTGATCAAACATGTTGGATGTGGCCACGGATCAGTGACCATGCTGCCATGCTGAAGCCATGCTGTAATGTAGACAGACCCCTGGGGGAGAACTGGGCTTCCCTCCCCATCACTTCATAATCACACCCATTGATTGAACGTAAAGTTGGACCATCTGGTCAGTGTTAATTGCACACATGCTCTACAGTATGTAGCTAGCCGATCGGGTGGGTTGGGCAGTAAGAACTAAGAAGGCAGATAAGAGAAAGATGAGGGAAAAAAGAAAGTGTATTTTATACCAGGCTTTCTTTGCAGATCATGGTATTAGGTTGGATGTGAGTTGGTAGGTCTTTAGCCACTCAAACAGTTTATGGGCTTTCAGCTATCCACCCGCAAATTATAGCCTGGAATCCCAGCTGAATAGTGACACTGAGTGATATTATTCAGTTTGGATTCCAGGCTACTCAAATCAAAACATATTCAACACACACCAAAAAAAGGCAACTTCTAATTCAAATTGAGAAATAGTAGTTTTAGCATGCAAGTGATGTATAGTACCTCTAGATCTTTGCTTCTTGTTCAATTTCAAGGGAAAGCATTGTATTTCCTGACTCTGTTGTAAACTAATAACCTCCATCTTTATTCACAGGGTTCAGTTTGGAGGATGCAGCGATGGAGGAGGGTTTGAGAGTTTGTGAATATTAATATGTGGCTAAAGGGGAGATGTAGTCAAACCACATTCGTCTCCCTGGACTGGTTAGGCTGTACGTGTATGACATCGCTTTTCCTCTCTCTCTCTCTCTTTCCTCCTCTTTTCTTCTCTCTCTCTCTCTCTCTGTTTTTTTCCTCTTTTGTTCTGTCTCGTTCCTCAACTCAGAGAAGTTCCTCAGTGGAAACAGCAGGCCTGTCCATTCTGACTTTAATATTACATGGTCGAGATGAGAGGAACACAAAGCAACAGAGACTACAGTGAGAAACAGAGAGAGAGAGAGAGAGAGAGAGAGAGAGAGAGAGAGAGAGAGAGAGAGAGAGAGAGAGAGAGAGAGAGAGAGAGAGAGAGAGAGAGAGAGAGGTTTGGGAGTGGGAGAGAGAAGCAAGAAACAGAGGGGAGAGAGAGGGAAACAGCGACAGAGCGATATTCTGTTTTTTCTCTTCTCCATCAGACTGGGGAATGAGGCCAGGCCAGCTGGTGCACTGGGGACCAGAAACAGAGACAGAAAACAGTCATCCAGTCATCTCCCAGTCTTGACAGGTGTCATGTCACGTTTGTGAGAGCATGATGTGGCCTCTCTGAACTCCACAACACAAATGTGTTGCTTCTCCAGTGCATTCTCCTCTCTCAGACCAACACAACAGTAACACATTGGTACATTATTACATTGCCATTTGCCACAGTAGAGAAAGGTTGGCTCCTCCAGAGAAACAATTATTCGTGGAACTTCATAGGAGAACAATCGTTGATTAGCATCTGTTCACGGCACACAGGCAGACAGGCAGACAGGCAGACAGGCAGACAGGCAGACAGGCAGACAGGCAGACAGGCATACAGGCAGACAGGCAGACAGGCAGACAGGATTGGAGGAGAGGAGAGCATGGAACTAGAGGGCTTCTCACATTAGCTGTAGCCTATTGATTTCCTTACATAATGAAGCAGTGCAGAACGTTGCGTAACGTTTTACGCTCGTTTAACGCACCGCTTCTGATAAACACATGCACCCACGCAGGAACGCACGCACACACACACACACCCAAACACACACACACACACACACACACACACACACACACACACACACACACACACACCTCCTCTTGTTCCTTCACTGCAGTAACCTCATTTGGACCATTGAACTAATTAGAGACTCAGTCTGCATTCCGGATTCCCAGCCTACCATATGGCCTCTACCCCCAACAGTAACTCAATAGTAACTTGGACTGTCAGATTTAGCTGCTGGGCCAAAATTAGGATTTATTTTCCGATTTTAGCACTCTTTCTGTTCATCTGCCTCCTGCAGAAAGCACTAACACTAATAGTCTAATGAGTATTTGTGGTATTTGAAGGAATAGTATTAACTAGGCTATAGCCAGTATGATGTATAATCACTACCACTACTATCACTACCACTAACGATAACCGTAAATACAGCTGGGCTCCTCGTCCTGCAGAAACCTATATCCCTAATAGCCTGTTGTGGTGTACTATGTGAAGGAATAATAGTAGCATTACCACAGCTACTGATACCATCACTATCATTATATTAGCAGAACAGCCTCAATTCGTCAGGGTATGGACTCTACAAAGTGTCGAAAGCGTTCCACAGGGATGCTGGCCCATGTTGACTCCAATGCTTCCCACAGTTGTGTCAAGTTGGCTGGATGTCCTCTGGGTGGTGGATCATTCTTGATACACATGGGAAATTGTTGAGCGTGAAAAACCCAGCAGCGTTGCAGTTCTTGACACAAACTGGTGCGTCTGACACCTACTACCATACCCCATTCAAAGGCACTTAAATCTTTTGTCTTGCCCATTCACCCTCTGAATGGCACACATACACAATCCATGTCTCAATTGTCTCAAGGCTTAAAAATCATTCTTTAACCTGTCTCCTCCCCTTCATCTACACTGATTGAAGTGGATTTAACAAGTGACATCAATAAGGGAACATAGCTTTCACCTGGATTCACCTGTTCAGTCTATGTCATGGAAAGAGCAGGTGTTATTAATGTTTTGTATACTCAGTGTATATAATATTAATATTATATTATAAACTACTAGCAGCCCTAACAACAACAACAGAAAATACAACTGTATGCTGATGAATATGAGTTTCAGTACAGTATAGCTAAATCTATTTTGTATAGGGGAATATACAGTAGCACTATAGAATATGAATCACTGTATAATATATTGTGGCTATACACAGGGCATAAATTATTTACATCTACTTAATTATGATTTAATTATTAATCAGCCCTTTAGGTTAATAGCCCGTTATGACTCCTCATAACCCAGTTAATTCACAGCCAACAGCCTGGTCTGTCACTTTCCTTCTCACAGTCACTATATTCCACTCTATGTTATACAAATAAAGAGTAGAAATAAGGGTTCTTTGCGGTTGTATAGCTAGAACCTATTTGAGGGCCATACATGACGAGAGCCATTGAACCCGCTTTAGTTCTACATAGCTACTGTAGCACCATTTGTTATTACAGTGTACTGTAGGTTATGAAAATGAAAATAATATAAAAAGGGGCTTTTCATACGGTGGAGGGAAGTCTAGAGTACAGTCCGGTAATTAGGGCCATAGGCCCCTGGGCAAAGTCTAAGTCACCCAGAAAAAAAGAGAAGATTTCATTTGAGGGGGCATTTTGTTTCAGGAAGAGACACAAGACATATTTTCCAATCCTCTAAATTAAATATTCTCTTTTGATTGGAAACGTCTGGGGTCTCCATGCCCAAGACAAAGACTGTGGTGCTCAACTGCCCTGCACAGTATTTGATTCGTTCAACTCCTTGAGGCAATCCTCCAGTTCAGTTTTATTAAGAGCTATGGGTATAGTAACCGTGGTGATGCTCATAGCGAAACCCTTCAGACAGCAATTCCCAAACGCCCAACCCCAGGTCCATGCTTTTCATGCTCCTTCTAACACATGGGGGTAGAACTACAACAGAATTTGACATAGAACAGAAGCCTTACGAGACAGACATGGGGCTCGCGTTTCAATCTACAACTCTCTGGGTGCCTCGGCTCGCTCCGAGGCCTGTGTCTTAAGCATTGGGGCAAAAAGCTCTTCCTCAGAACTGTCTCTGGCCGGAGCAAAATTCCCTATCAGATCAGACACATTACTGCTGTAGCTAATGGTCTCCTGTTCGGTAAGGCTATTCATTATATCAGCTAGTGCTGCTAGTGCTGCGGCCTCCTCCACCATGTCCAGTCAAGCAAGGTTAGAGATAGAGACGAGATGCCAGCCAGACCAGGCACTCACACACACAGTCAGCGCCTCAGTAAACCACCACTGACCGCTAACCGTCCCTTCACCCACTTACATCCAGCCATAGTTTGTTAGGACCAAACTAGCAAATCTATGAGGCGTTCTTCACATCCTTCTGTCTTTTGAGGACAGAGAGAGTTGTCCTATTTAGCCTGGCATAAACTTTAACTGCAAGCAATGATGTTCTTCTATGCTAAAAGGGAAAACATGTATGCTGTTATATAAAAAGTAATTCCTCAAATTAAATGACCAAAGAGAGTCAGTGGTAAAGGAAGTCATTTGGAGTAAATTGGTGGTGTATATTTGGACTGCTTATAACGGGGTGTGATTTTTTTACATTAGCTTTGGTCCAGCTGTGTGTGTGCGTGCCAGTGTGCATGCGTGTGTACGTGTGTGTATGTGTGTGTGTATGTGTATGTGTGTGTGTGTGTGTGTGTGTGTGTGTGTGTGTGTGTGTGTGTACACGTGTGTATGTGTGTGTGTGTGTGTGTGTGTGTACAAGTGTGTATGTGTGTGTGTGTGTGTGTGTTTGTGTTTGTGTTTGTGTGTGTGTGTGTACATGTACGTCACCTCCAGCTTTCTAGGATCAGTCTGTCTCTGTGAGAGCACATAAAACACATCAGACAAACAGCCCCTTAAAGCAATAACTCCCTTCCACAGCATGTGTCTTTATTCCCACCCTACAATAGACCCTGATGGGATTAACTATTGTGTGTTGTTGCCGAGGATTAGGAATGTCTAGGGATGGAACCGCACAGGAGGCTCACACAACTGCTCTGCATAAACAGAAACAGACACAACACCTGGTGTCATGTTGCAGTAATGCCACCTTGGAGCAGAGATTCAGCACAGCAGCAGCAGGAGGATGATCAACTACAGGACTCCAGATGATTACAAAGACTCTCTGAAGATAATGGAGACAAACAGCTGGAGGAAGAGAAATATAAATGTTAGATAGAACAATACGCGGATGAGTAAGAGGAGGTTGTTTGTAATGTGTCCAAAGGATTCCTCAGCACTAGTAGTCTGCTGTTGTGTCGCGCTGAGGCAGGGACGTCAGAAAGGACACAGTGAGATACTGCATCCAGCTGTCCCACACCAGCACAACAAACATTGCACGTCGCAACCAACTGACAAATGAGCATAACATCAGCCAGTGACAGTGTCATAACACCATGCTGAGTGTCTGAGCCTGTGAGGAGAGGACTCACTAAACCAGGCAATGTTGTGCTGGCTGGTAAATGCCCAAATGATGCCCGGCGGGCCGCAGCAGACTGGCGTCTCGCCGAGAGGCAGGCTAGGCGGCCATGTCAGTGATGTCACGTCTATCGAGGGGACAGCGTCCAGCCGTCCCACGCCAGCCAACGTCTCTATGGGAGTCTGTCACACACACGCAGAGCAGGGACGGGAGAGTGGAGGATAGGGGACGCCACTGGAGACACACACTGAGTCACACTCCTCCGGCCTTCAAGCACAGAGAGAGAGAGAGAGAGAGAGAGAGAGAGAGAGAGAGAGAGAGAGAGAGAGAGAGAGAGAGAGAGAGAGAGAGAGAGAGAGAGAGAGAGAGAGAGGAGAGAGAGAGAGAGAGAGAGAGAGAGGGGGGAAAGAGAGAGAAAGAGAAAGAGAGATAGACAGATTATGGAGAGTCACTCAACACCCTGCTACGTCCTCATCACATCACATCACCCCCGCGCTGTAACCACCCCCACTCTGCTGCAGACGCCACCCACTGCAATAAGCACTAGCCAGCTACAGACACACACATGCACGCATACAAACAGTTATAACACTGTGAGAGGCGGGAATGTCCTATATGTCAGAGACTAGTGAAAGCAGTTTTAGCTATAATGGAGGGAGCAGGCTGCAGATTAACACTCATCCACAGCTATAGAATATGGGATAGAGTGCTGCTCAGATGAAATGCAGTCTTTCAGAAAATCTAGAATGTGGTTAAAATAATTTGCAAATCTAGTCATTTTAGAGTGTCATGTAGGCTGTCTGACTCATTCAGCTTGGTGTAGGCCCAATTTGTACAGGTTGTAGACACCCTTGGTGTTGGGACACATTTTACAGGGTCTTGATTTAATAAAAAACCCAAAAACAATAACTTTAAACATTTTTTTATCAGTATTATATTTTGTTTGGCGATGTGTGGAACAGCCTGCATGTGAGGGCAGAAGTGTCATAGGCCGTGTGCTGAAGCAGTGTGAAAATAATCAAACATAATAACCTGCCTGGAGTATAGTAGTGACTGTCCTGTCTGATGCTGCTACGAAGGCTTATCCAACCACATAGATAAAAAGGCTTTTGTGTGCAATTACTAAATTAGTGGAGAAATTAATTTCAACCCAGTGAACTGACACAGAAACGCACTGAACTGCTAATCTGGGAGCAGGAGGGCTAAAATACCACTGAAAGTTAAAGTTTAATGACTTGATGTCAGGGCTCTCAAGTGGATACAACTGAGGCAGCATAGCTCTGGAGGAACTACTGTTCTTGTGTAGGATGTCAGTCAGAAAAGCAAACCTTAAGATCGCCTCATGCCTCATAGCATGGCGGCTACATGCAGACCTGGGTTCAGATACTATTTGAAATCTTTCAAATACTTTGAGCGTTTGGCTCTAACCTGCCTGATGTGCTATATGGGTGGGGTCAGCAGTTTTGGGACTGTTCTATTGGTACATTAAGCCAGGCAAGCTTAGTCAACCACAGATAAAGCATTTGAAATTATTTCAAATTGTATTTGAACCCAGCTCTAGCTATGTAGGCTAGAGTAACTTTAATGTGATGTGCCGATGGTACTCTCTGGGCTACTGTCTGTCTGAGCTCATATTGGCAACCATTCATAATGTATTACAGTTCTATACGCAGAAGAAGGTTATTGTACTCATTTTTATTTTGTCACCCAATTGGCTTGCTTTATTGTCCACGCTCTGAGTGGGGGGCAGGACGGGGATGAAACAAGAATGTCTGCTTGTACCAGACTGTGTAGTCCTAGAAACCTATCAAAAGCCCATCCGAGTGTACCATCATGTATCACACCTAGAGAGAGTGTCGAATACAGATGTCTCTTTTTATTAACGGATGTGTGGCAGAATACTGTCAACGGGTATAAAGGTAAGTGCCATGTTCTGGGCTATTTTGGCCATCTATGTCTTACGAGGTGGTTATTAATATTATTATTAATTGACCATCCTGTATAAATAAAGGTTAAATAAATACAAGTGAAAAAGAAAAAAGCTGTCTTCCATCACCTGAAAACCACACATCTGTTAAAATCCACACACCTTTCTGCAGGTGTTCAAACAGCACATTTCCAATAGTAAGAAAGAAACCATGTTTGAAACCACTTCAGGTGGTCTCTGTAGAGAGAAAAACACAGATGCCCCCTCACTTTCCATCCTCCAGACCCTCCCACCCCCTGAACACCCTCTCACTTTCCATCCTCCAGACCCTCCCACCCCCTGAACACCCTCTCACTTTCCATCCTCCAGACCCTCCCACCCCCTGAACACCCTCTCACTTTCCATCCTCCAGACCCTCCACCCCCTGGACGCCCCCATCACTTTCCATCCTCCAGACCCTTCCACCCCCCGGGGCAAAGTAACAAATAATATCCAGAAGGACGTGGAGGGGTCTTTTTTCTTCCTGGTCACCTTCAAACATGCCATAGCCTCCAACAAAATCATCACCCTATTTTCACTATGCATGCTGAGCGAGAGAGAGAGAGAGAGAGAGAGAGAGAGAGAGAAGAGAGAGAGAGAGAGAGAGAGAGAGATGAGAGAGAAGAGAGAGAGAGAGCAAGAGAGAGAGAGGAGAGAGAGAGAGAGAGAGACGAGAGACAGAGAGAGAGAGAGAGAGAGAGAGAGAGAGAGAAAGTACATCCCTTTAAAACCTCAATTTTTGGCATGTACTCTTTGATTTACTCCAGATACATATCAATTAAGTATTTTTAGAATACAAGTTGCATGCTCCTGAACGTTACTCTCTCTCTATCTCTGCGTCTCTCTCTGTCAACTTC
>NC_140010.1:12110411-12184553 GCF_964263955.1 Coregonus lavaretus | reverse complement strand
CACTCACTAACTGTAAGTCGCTCTGGAGAAGAGCGTCTGCTAAATGACTAAAATGTAAATATTGAATCATGTAAGTGTTCAACAAATTAAAATATATTTGAGATTCTTCAAATAGCCACCCTTTGCCTTGATGACAGCTTTGCACACTCTTGGCATTCTCTCAACCAGCTTCACCTGGAATGCTTTTCCAACAGTCTTTTTTATTTTTTTATTTTTTTATTTCACCTTTATTTAACCAGGTAAGCCAGTTGAGAACAGGTTCTCATTTACAACTGCGACCTGGCCAAGATAAAGCAAAGCAGTGCAATAAAAACAACACAGAGTTACATATGGGGTAAAAAACATAAAGTCAAAAATACAACAGAAAATATATATACAGTGTGTGCAAATGTAGCAAGTTATGGAGGTAAGGCAATAAATAGGCTATAGTGCAAAATAATTACAATAGTATTAACACTGGAATGCTAGATGTGCAAGAGATTATGTGCAAATAGAGATACTGGGGTGCAAAAGAGCAAAATAAATAACAATATAGGGATGAGGTAGTTGGGTGGGCTAATTTCAGATGGGCTGTGTACAGGTGCAGTGATCGGTAAGGTGCTCTGACAACTGATGCTTAAAGTTATTGAGGGAGATAAGAGTCTCCAGCTTCAGAGATTTTTGCAATTCGTTCCAGTCATTGGCAGCAGAGAACTGGAAGGAATGGCGGCCAAAGGAGGTGTTGGCTTTGGGAATGACCAGTGAGATATACCTGCTGGAGCGCAGACTACGGGTGGGTGCTGCTATGGTGACCAATGAGCTAAGATAAGGCGGGGATTTGCCTAGCAGTGATTTATAGATGGCCTGGAGCCAGTGGGTTTGACGACGAACATGTAGTGAGGAACAGCCAACAAGAGCATACAGGTCACAGTGGTGGGTAGTGTATGGGGCTTTGGAGACAAAACGGATGGCACTGTGATAGACTACATCCAATTTGCTGAGTAGAGTGTTGGAGGCTATTTTGTAAATGACATCGCCGAAGTCAAGGATCGGTAGGATAGTCAGTTTTACGAGGGCATGTTTGGCAGCATGAGTGAAGGAGGCTTTGTTGCGAAATAGGAAGCCGATTCTAGATTTAACTTTGGATTGGAGATTCTTTATGTGAGTCTGGAAGTTGAGTTTACAGTCTAACCAGACACCTAGGTATTTGTAGTTGTCCACATACTCTAGGTCAGACCCGTCGAGAGTGGTGATTCTAGTCGGGTGGGCGGGTGCCAGCAGCGTTCGATTGAAAAGCATGCATTTAGTTTTACTAGTGTTTAAGAGCAGTTGGAGGCTACTGAAGGATTGTTGTATGGCATTGAAGCTCGTTTGGAGGTTTGTTAACACAGTGTCCAATGAAGGGCCAGATGTATACAAAATGGTGTCGTCTGCGTAGAGGTGGATCTGAGAGTCACCAGCAGCAAGAGCGACATCATTGATATACACGGAGAAAAGTGTCGGCCCAAGAATTGAACCCTGTGGCACCCCCATAGAGACTGCCATAGGTCCAGACAACAGGCCCTCTGATTTGACACACTGAACTCTATCTGAGAAGTAGTTGGTGAACCAGGCGAGGCAGTCATTTGAGAAACCAAGGCTATTTAGTCTGCCAATAAGAATGCGGTGGTTGACAGAGTCGAAAGCCTTGGCCAGGTCGATGAAGACGGCTGCACAGTACTGTCTGTTATCAATCGCGGTTATAATATCGTTTAGGACCTTGAGCGTGGCTGAAGTGCACCCATGACCAGCTCGGAAACCGGATTGCATAGCGGAGAAGGTACGGTGGTATTCGAAATGGTCGGTGATCTGTTTGTTAACTTGGCTTTCAAATACTTTCGAAAGGCAGGGCAGGATGGATATAGCTCTGTAGCAGTTTGGATCTAGAGTGTCACCCCCTTTGAAGAGGGGGATGACCGCGGCAGCTTTCCAATCTCTGGGGATCTCAGACGTTATGAAAGAGAGGTTGAACAGACTAGTAATAGGGGTTGCGACAATTTCGGCGGCTAGTTTTAGAAAGAAAGGGTCCAGATTGTCTAGCCCAGCTGATTTGTAGGGGTCCAGATTTTGCAGCGCTTTCAAAACATCAGCTGTCTGAATTTGTGTGAAGGAGAAGCGGGGGGGGCATGGGCAAGTTGCAGCAGAGGGTGCAGAGTTGGTGGCCGGTGTAGTGGTAGCCAGATGGAAAGCATGGCCAGCTGTAGCAAAATGCTTGTTGAAATTCTCGATTATTGTAGATTTATCGGTGGTGATAGTGTTTCCTAGCCTCAGTGCAGTGGGCAGCTGGGAGGAAGTGCTCTTATTCTCCATGGACTTTACAGTGTCCCAAAACTTTTTGGAGTTAGTGCTACAGGATGCAAATTTCTGTTTGAAAAAGTTAGCCTTTGCTTTCCTGACTGCTTGTGTATATTGGTTCCTAACTTCCCTGAAAAGTTGCATATCGCGGGGGCTATTTGATGCTAATGCTGTACGCCACAGGATGTTTTTGTGCTGGTCAAGGGCAGTCAAGTCTGAGGAGAACCAGGGGCTATATCGGTTCTTAGTTCTGTATTTTTTGAATGGGGCATGTTTATTTAAGATTGAGAGGAAATTACTTTTAAGGAACAACCAGGCATCCTCTACTGACGGAATGAGATCTATATCCATCCAGGATACCTGGGCCAGGTCAATTAGGAAGGCCTGCTCGCTAAAGTGTTTTAGGGAGCGTTTGACAGTGATGAGGGGTGGTCGTTTGACCGCGGACCCGTTACGGACGCAGGCAATAAGGCAGTGATCGCTGAGATCCTGGTTGAAGACAGCTGAGGTGTATTTAGAGGGTATGTTAGTCAGGATGATATCTATGAGGGTACCCATGTTTACGGATTTAGGGTTGTACCTGGTAGGTTCGTTGATAATTTGCGTGAGGTTGAGGGCATCTAGCTTGGATTGTAGGATGGCTGGGGTATTAAGCATATCCCAATTTAGGTCACCAAGCAGTACAAACTCTGAGGATAAATGGGGGGCAATCAATTCACTGAGGGGGGTCTGTAGCAAGCGGCAACAGTGAGAGACTTATTTCTGGAAAGGTGGATTTTTAGAAGTAGAAGCTCAAACTGTTTGGGCACAGACCTGGATAGTATGATAGAGCTCTGCAGGCTATCTCTACAGTAGATTGCAACTCCACCCCCTTTGGCAGTTCTATCTAGACGGAAAATGTTATAGTTGGGGATGGAAATTTCAGAATTTTTGGTGGCCTTCCTGAGCCAGGATTCAGACACTGCTAGAACATCAGGGTTGGCAGAGTGTGCTAACGCAGTGAATAACTCAAACTTAGGAAGTAGACTTCTGATATTTATGTGCAAGAAACCAAGACTTTTGCGATTACAGAAGTCAGCAAATGATAGCGCCTGGGGAGTAGGAGTGATACTGAGGGCTGCAGGGCCTGGGTTAGCCTCTACATCACCAGAGGAACAGAGGAGGACTAGAATAAGGATACGGCTAAAGGCTTTAAGAACTGGTCTTCTAGTGCGTTGGGTACATAGAATAAAGGGGGCAGATTTCCGGGTGTTATAGAAAAGATTCAGGGCATTATGTACAGACAAGGATATGGAAGGATATGAGTAAAGTGGAGGTAAACCTAAGCGTTGGGTAACAATGAAAGAGATAGCATCGCTGGAGGCATCAATTGAGTCGGTCTCCGCGTGTATAGGGGGAGGGGCAAAGGAGCTATCTAAGGCAGGTTTAGCTAGGCTGGGGGGTCTACAGTGAAATAGTACAATTAGAAATAACCGAAACAACAATAAACTAACCATGTTTGGGCTGAGGCTAAACATAAACAGGATGTAGTACCGTAAAAAGGAACAGTCCAGCAGACATCAGCTGTATAGCTGAGTTATCATAAGGTCCGGTGGTAAAGCACTAGCGAGTAAGAGGCCACGGCTAGCGTGTGCTAGCGGGCCGGGGCTAGCAGATGGAATCTTCGTGGTTAACGTCGTAACCACATCAGACGATTTCGTCGGCAGACCAGTCGTGTAGGATCGGCGGGGCTCCGTGTCAACACTAGGTGGTCCCGTCCGGTTGACAGAGAGGTAGATAGCCGGGAGATGGGCCTAGCTCAGGATGATTAGCCAGACCACAGCGTCCGTTTTGTTGTAGCTAGCTGGTAGCGATGAATCCGGAGTTAAAGGTCCAGTGATTCAGTGATTCCGGCGGAAAAACTGATATGTTCTGGGTCGATAACGCGCTGTGCAGACTGGCCGAATATCCGGTGATTAATGTCCAGTGATTAAAATTAATCCCGCAGAAAAAAAATCCAATGTTCTGGGTGAAATACCGCTAGCTGTGGCTAATAGCAAGTAGCTAGTTAGCTGGCTAGCTAGTTTCAACTGGAGATTCTAGATTCTAGATAAAGGTAAGTCAATAATAGAATCCGTTCCACATTGAGTGAGGCGGGTTGCAGGAAAGTATATTTTGTAGAAGGATGAAAAGTCTGATAGGGAAATATGTATGAAAAATACAGAAAAATAGGGTATTTACAGGCTATTTACAGACACACGACAAAAACAGAACTGCACTACTACGCCATCTTGGAGGAGTTCCCACATATAATGAGCACTTGTTGGCTGCTTTTCCTTCACTCTGCGGTCCGACTCATCCCAAACCATCTCAATTTGGTTGAGGTCGGGGGATTGTGGAGGCCAGGTCATCTGATGCAGCACTCCATCACTCTCCTTCTTGGTCAAATAGCCCTTCCACAGCCTGGAGGTGTGTTGAGTCATTGTCCTGTTGAAAAACAAATGATAGTCCCACTAAGCCCAAACCAGATGGGATGGCATATCACTGCAGAATGCTGTGGTAGCCATGCTGGTTAAGTGTGAATTCTAAATAACTCACAGCACCCCCACACCATCACACCTCCTCCTCCATGCTTTATGGTGAGAAATACACATGCAGAGATCATCCGTTCACCCACACCGCATCTCACAATGATACGGCGGTTGGAACCAGAAATCTCAAATTTGGACTCCAGACCAAAAAATGTCCACTGGTTTAATGTCCATTGCTCGTGTTTCTTGGCCCAAGCAGGTCTCTTCTTCTTATTGGTGTCCTTTAGTAGTAGTTTCTTTGCAGCAATTCAACCATGAAGGCCTGATTCACAGTCCCCTCTGAAGAGTTGATGTTGAAATGTGTCTGTGACTTGAACTCTGTGAAGCATTTATTTGGGCTGCAATTTCTGAGGCTGGTAACTCTAATGAACTTATCAACTCTAATGAACTTATCCTCTGCAGCAGAGGTAACTCTGGGTCTTCCATTCCTGTGGCGGTCCTCATGAGAGCCAGTTTCATAATAGCGCTTGATAGTTTTTGCGACTGCACTTGAAGAAACTTTCAAAGTTCTTGAAATGTTCCATATTGACTGACCTTCATGTCTTAAAGTAATGATGGACTGTCGTTTCTCTTTGCTTATTTGTGCTGTTCTTGCCATAATATGGACTTGGTCTTTTACCAAATAGGGCTATGCCAAGAGTGTGCAAGCTGTCATCAAGGCAAAGGGTGGCTATTTGAAGAATCTCAAATATAAAATATTTTTTGATTTGTTTAACACTGTTTTGGTTACTACATGATTCCATATGTGTCATTTCATAGTTTTGATGTCATCACTATTATTCTACAATGTAGAAAATAGTAAAAATAAAGAAAAACCCTTTAATGAGTAAGTGTTCTAAAACTTTTGACCGGTAGTGTATATTTACTATAAATATCAATAAAGTGTAATTTGATTTGACTTCTATTAGTAACAATTAAGTAGTCTTTACAGTAGTGTTTTCATACAACCAACTGTATAGCAGAAACAACCCTTAGCATCTTAAATCTAAAAGACTCACATACATTTTGACCCCATACTTCATGTTAGGGTTCATACTGGGTCATGTTCAGTAAGCATGAAACAGAGTGAAATTCTACAAAACAAAGTGAAACAGGGATGTTCTATCTGTAGTTGTTAAATTAGAAAATGCTCATTTTCATTTTCCATTCTAAAATGTTTTGTTGTGGTGTGCCCTAATGAACATGACACTGGTGTGATCAATCTAAATCTTCTACAGCAACATTCCTCTTCCCATTGGTACTCGGTCTCCCTCTTGGCCTACCCTTTCTTCTTCCCCTTCCTCTACTTGTGGTCCTCTCCTCTGCTGGGTTGAAGTCTGAGTCACTGTTGATCTGCCTCACCCCCTCCTCCTCGAACTCCTCAGGGTCAGATGTCTGGCGTTGACTGCTCTTGTGCCTCCTCTTTCTCGGTTCCCGCTTCTCTCTCTCCTGCTCAGATTGATGGATTGGTTCCTGACCCTCTCCCTGTTCTTTAGGACTAGAGCGTCCACCCTGCTTTTTCTCCTCAGTTCCAGAGTTTAGCTCCTGACTATTCCGCTCCTTCTCTCTCTCCCCCTGCTCCTGAGAGTCTGGACCATGATAACGGTGCACGTGGTTCTTTAGACTGACGTTGTGATTGAAGCACTTCTCACACTGTTGACACTTGAAGGGTCGCTCCACTGTGTGGAGGCGCAAGTGGGACTTGAGGTGGCTAACTTGGTTGAAGGACATTTGGCACACCTTGCACTTGTAGGGCTTCTGCCCGGTGTGTACCATTTTGTGTCTATTGAGTGCATGCAACCCATTTAATTCTTGGCCACAGACATCACAAATGTACTTCCTTGGCCCTCGGCAGCTTTGAAGGTGCCTGTTCCGTTTTTTAAAAGTATTGAATCTTTCCGAGCAGTCTGGGCATTGATAGGGACTCTTCTCTTGGGGATGGCTCTCCTCATGTGTCTGTTTGTCTGGCTTGGTCTTGAATTTCTTGAGGCAGAATCTGCATGCATGCACAAAGCTGTCCTGTGGACTCTAATGTGAAGCTTGAGAGATATCTGGGAAACAAATAGCTTACCACAGTCTAGGCAGGGGATCTTCTTGATATTGTGCTCACACAAGTGGTCTTTCTTGAAGTGATACCTACCGCAGTCTGGGCAGAGTGTGCGTTGACAAACTTTGGTGTTGTGTTCGAGTTGCACATGATTTTTTAGGCTGGATAGGTCATCGAACCGCATGTAGAATTGGTCAAATCCAACAGCCTGTTCGCCCTCACCCACACACACAGCACAGGCATATTGCATCTTATGTCTCCGTGTGGTGCAAGTGACTTCAGGCTCAGCTCCACATTCATCGCACCACCAGACTACAAGCTTACCACCTTCCTCTCTGTCTGTCTGAGAAGTAGCAGCTTTGGCCCCTTCTGTTAGGTCAGAGGAACCAACAGTTTCCAAATCCTCAGAGGAATCAGAAGAATAGTGCATTAGTATTACAGTATCTTCTTTATCAGACGGCTCCCACTCATCTGAACTATCCTTCTTGTTTTTCCTCTTCTTCTTCTTCTTCTTGGGTTCCTCAGGTTCCTCCTCTGAGGACAGAAACTCTTCCTCTCCATCAGGTGCAGTGGCCACATCGTCATCATGATCACTGCCAAACAACTCCTCAGTGATTTCCACAGTCAAGGAACCGGTGTCGTCTAGGAGCTGCTCTCTGTCCAGGCGAGGCTGGGAAACTGTCCCTCCAACCGCCTTGGGGAAGAAAAACAAATACCATTATTATTATTTTGTTGATACCATTATTAATATCTTCTGTGATAGTTTAACAGAGACAAATGACTTGTTCTAATTAACAAAGGGATAACAACACAGTTTGTGAATTTTCAGCCATGATAAGGATAGACACCCATTTTCAAAAATCATGTAATAATGTTATTATGACCATTGTCCTAAAAGTATTTCTGATATTAATATAATCATGACATGGAGGCTATTTGCTCAGCAATGGAACTATGAATAAATAGACCAGAACTAGCCTTTGGACAATCAAAAACCCCAGGTGGTTCCTGAGGCTAATATTCCACTTATGCTTATAGTTGAAAGACTGAAATCAAATGTTGTCAATGCAAATGGTCCACGGTTGTAGGCAGCCCAAGATGTACTCTTAAGCTGACTACCTTGTATGTTATTTTCAGAGGTAGACTGGATCTTGCAGCCAAAACAGCCAAATAGTCCATCTAAACGTGAATCGATTCTCAATTGCGGTACGCTTCTAGAAACACAAAGCCCATTACTTTCATAATGTAAAATATACACTTACTGTACACTGCTTTATCACAGTTGCAGCCAACAGTATTTTTCAGTGACAACACATTTCTGGCGGCTTTCTTCCGCTACAGAGTTCGGAGCATGCTAGATAGCTATATGGCATAGGTGGTCCCTGTGTCTTCCGTAAACACGATGTAACGTGGAGATATGGCCGTGTGAGAACACTAACCCTATAAAGGTGTGTATCAATTTAAACTCTCGCTATTTTTCTCGCTGATATGAAAGAGAAGGTATTTTTATGCTTCCAAAACCGTACCGCAAGCGATGCGTGTTAATGTTCAGACCAATGATTTCTGACCAAGCTTTTGGGCTCTTAACAAAACTCCCTGTACAGAAGACGCCTTCGTCCAATGACTCTTATGTGTAATGTAATGGAACTGAGAATCATGATCAAGGGCTAGTTTGTAGGCTACAGCAGGTATTGGGAAAGGGACTGTGGGACTGGCAAAAGAAAAAGTATGTGAAAACATTCACAGTAGATATATTTGCCCTCAACTCACATATATGGCAGAGGAGCTTGTTGTTGTTACTGGTTGATTCACCTTTGAAGTCCTATTGAGGCCTTCTATTGAGGCCAGAACCTAGAAGACACCGAAAGAGATATTGTCATACACAGTCATTTGAGACACGATGGGAGTACAGTGATAGACAACAACTCCAAGCTAGCTAGCTAATAGCTAGCTACAAGCACGACAGCTCCCATGAGTAGGCCTACCTCCGCGCGCTTTCTCTTCTCGAACGCTCCTCTGTATTTTGGTACTGCCGGTCCAGTCCACGGAAATACAGATGGCACAGCGGTATCTTTGAGGCTTCGTTTGTTCTTAGTACCCATCATTTCGGCTTGAAAGTCTCTCTCGTAATCATCTTCCCTGAAGTGCTTGCTACATACACGTAGGCTATTCAGAGTAGCAACTGGAGTCTTGACATCGTATTTAATGTCTGACAGCTATTAACCATCTTTTGCATCTTTCCGGGTCTTTCACTGGATAACGGTGAAATGCATTGCCTGTTGCCATAGACTTTCTGTAAAAACAACAACCAGGGACCGTACACCAACTTGGTCTCGCCATCTCTTCTTGGTGGTAGACTTTCTTCACCAGTGTGTTGTGAACAACATTAGCGTGAGCAACAATAGTGGAATCGGCGGTTCGCCTTCAAATTAAAAGTCCCCTATTGAAACTGATCCAAGCAGATAAAAATGGTGGAATCATGCCACAATTGGACTAGATAATGCTAAACAATGTTGGAATGTTGTTATATAAATTTAACAAAATACAATTATTAGTTAATTTGACAAAATAAGTAAAAAATTGGTTGAAATCGCACTGTGGATGTAATTGAATTGGGGGCATTCTTATAAGCACTGTACAGCCTAACCTATGGCTTGTACACCCATGAAATTGAGTATCAGCCTACTCAGTGACACTCACAGAACACAACAGGGAAGATTTTACACAAATATTAGCATCTAGCTCTTAATGCAGGACTCTGATACCACTGAAACGATCAACTTTAAGCTCACCACCCTAACCTATGTGTATTGAATATTCATATTGCAATGTACAGCCTAAACTATGGATGGTGCACCAATTAAATATCAGCCTAGTCAGTAACACCCACAGAACACAACTATGTAGCGTTTACACAAATTTTAACTCTTACTTTGATTGTGGGAAATCACCTTTAATAATAATATGCCATTTAGCAGACGCTTTTATCCAAAGCGACTTACAGTCATGCGTGCATACATTTTTTTTGTGTATGGGTGGTCCCGGGGATCGAACCCACTACCTTGGCGTTACAAGCGCCGTGCTCTTACCAGCTGAGCTACAGAGGACCACTTTCCAGTCAGTCTATTGTGTGTATTGGACATTCATATTGCACTGCAATGAAAACCAATCTTGATACAGGAACTACACTAGGACAACTTAAAAACAGCATCCTGATAACACTGCATGTGTGTTAACAATGTTGTGCACATGAGTTTGTATGTGCTGTTCCTTGGAGGAGATGTGGTTCCACTTTATTTGGAGGGTAGTAGGGTACCTACATAAGGACTAGTACTTATAACACATTCATAACCCATACATAACATTTCTGCTTCCACTCTCCTCAGCAATGATTCTGGGGGGAAATTAGTGGTTGAAATAACAAAATAGCGTCCTGATCCTATACTACAGACCAGTCATCCCAAGACTACAGTGCCCCCTGCTGGCCCAAAACGCCATCTCCACTCTCCAGCACTGGATGATGAGGTTTTGAAGGTTTGAGTTGAGTGGTGCCTGCCTGCTTCTGCTTTTGCAGGATATTTGACAACTGCTGACAAGTGCTTTATCAAAACATTTGATTGATTAATACTGGGTTGATTTCAGGAGGGAGCAGCAACATTCTGGCCATTGCAGACAGTTGTGATATTATAAAAATTGAACCTTTACATGACAGAGAAGCAGGTCTGTTCAACACATTATTATACAAGCATAATGAACGTTACTTGATCTTATAGAAGACATCTTGAGGTTGATGTCTCTATATCATCAGCGTTTGAAAGTTAAATTGACTTATGTCAAAGTTTATTAATATTGACGGAAAGAAATAATTCTAAATAGCAAAGAGATGACAGCAAAGAGAGCAATTCTGTATAACATTTCAGGACACAATTTTCTAATTAGATATTTCAAAAACTATTAGAAATCTTAGCATTACAAACTGGAATACCAAAATAGTTGTAGAAACAGTAATCAAACAATGTTATCACATTTTAAGTCATTTAACAGACAAGAATGACTAACAGTAGTGAGTGCATACATTTTCATACTGGCCCCCCGTGGGAATCGAACCCACAACCCTGGTGTTGCAAGCGCCATGTTCCACCAAATGAGTTACATTTAACTCAACAGTCAAAAGCAACACAAACTTAGCAGTGGTTAAAGTAGTATTAAATAATCAACATTGTGAATATTAACTGTATTAGATTTTTTTTCTCTCCAAGTAACAGAATGTATTTGTAAAAAAAACTTGTACATGACCAAAACAGATGAAAAAAATTGTACAACGATGTAGTATTTACAGCCACATCCATATTATTTGGTTTAACCTTCCAACATAAATTGATGTCAAATTGATACATTATTGAGGAATAAATATAGAATTTCAGTGTTCAGCAGTTATCAAACTATATAGGTTAACTAGGCACTACATACTCGTGGTTCAGTAGTTACCAGCGTTCAGTAGTTTGATTAAGTGATAGTTAATTGTATTGTTAACAAATTACAAGATAATCATACCAAAAGTAAAGTGAATATTGCATTTTGAAAAGCAGATACTTAGATTGAATATGTATCCAAATTGAAAGTGATTTGGTGCAGTGAACAAGTGACTTTGTTTGTTATACTCATTCAATCGAAAATGTGCTTGGAGTTTTGAAATTTTGATGATCCATTTGGATTTGTGTGCTTAGAGTTGTAAAAATGTACCACGTGTGACAATTGCACCAAAGTGATGGGGGGAAAAACTTAAGAACTAGTGAGCGTTACATGATCCATATAAGCAGAGTTGAAGATAATATTTACTTAAAACCATAAAGTTTATGAATATTCAAGGCAAGAAACAGACCATTTTTCAAAATAGAACTTAATTCATTTGAAACCATCATGACAGCAAAGAGAGCAATTCTGGATGACAATATAAGAAAAACAAATTCTTATCAGCTATTTAAAAAACTATTAGAAATCTAAGCATTACAAACTGGAATAGCCTACTAAAATAGTTTAATAGGAGGTTGAAACTGTGATAAAACAATGTTATTGAATAATTCAACAGCAACACAAACTTAGTTTAAAGTAGAAGAAAATCTAAATATTAAAATATTTGGTGACTATGAATTGTATTATTAAAAAAATTTTCAACCCAGTAACATATTTTTGTAAAACAAACTTCTACAACATGACTAAAACAGTCAGAGGTCAGTGTACCGGTTTACAGTACATATACATAGTTTACATACACTAAGTTGACTGTGCCTTTAAACAGCTTGGAAAATTCCAGAAAATGATGTCATGGCTTTAGAAGCTTCTGATAGGCTAATTGACATCATTTGAGTCAAATGGAGGTGTATCTGTGGATGTATTTCAAGGCCTACTTTCAAACTCAGTGCCTCTTTGCTTGACATCATGGGAAAATCAAAAGAAATCAGCCAAGACCTCAGAAAGAAAATTGTAGACCTCCACAAGTCTTGTTCATCTTTGGGAGCAATTTCCAAACGCCTGAAGGTACCACGTTCATCTGTACAAACAATGGTACGCAAGTATAAACACCATGGGACCACGCAGCCGTCATACCGCTCAGGAAAATGGTCTCCTAGAGATGAACGTACTTTGGTGCAAAAAGGGCAAATCAATCCCAGAACAACAGCAAAGGACCTTGTGAAGATGCTGGAGGAAACAGGTACAAAATTATCTATATCCACAGTAAAACGAGTCCTATATCGACATAACCTGAAAGGCCGCTCAGCAAGGAAGAAGCCACTGCTCCAAAACCGCCATAAAAAAGCCAGACTACGGTTTGCAACTGCACATGGGGAAGAAGATCGTACTTTTTGGAGAAATGTCCTCTGGTCTGATGAAACAAAAATATAACTGTTTGGCCATAATTACCATTGTTATGTTTGGAGGAAAAGGGGGGGGGGGGGGGGCTTGCAAGCCGAAGAACACCATCCCAACCATGAAGCACGGGGGTGGCAGCATCATGCTGTGGGGGTGCTTTGCTGCAGGAGGGACTGGTGCACTTTACAAAATAGATGGCATCAAGAGGAAGGAAAATGATGTGGATATATTGAAGCAACATCTCAAGACATCACTCAGGAAGTTAAAGCTTGGTCGCAAATGGGTCTTCCAAATGGACAGTGACCCCAAGCATACTTCCAAAGTTGTGGCAAAATGGCTTAAGGACAACAAAGTCAAGGTATTGGAGTGGCCATCACAAAGCCCTGACCTCAAGCCTATAGAAAATGTGTGGGCAGAACAGAAAAAGCGTGTGCGAGCAAGGAGGCCTACAAACCTGACTCAGTTACACCAGCTCTGTCAGGAGGAATGGGCCAGAATTCACCCAATGTATTGTGGGAAGCTTGTGGAAGGCTACCCGAAACGTTTGACCCAAGTTAAACAATTTAAAGGCAATGCTACCAAATACTAATTGAGTGTATGTAAACTTCTGACCCACTGGGAATGTGATGAAAGAAAGAAAAGCTGAAATAAATCATTCTCTCTCCTATTATTCTGACATTTCACATTCTTAAAATAAAGTGGTAATCCTAACTGATCTAAGACAGGACATTTTTACTAGGATTAAATGTCAGGAATTGTGAAAAACTGAGTTTAAATGTATTTGGCTAAGGTGTATGTAAACTTCCGACTTCAACTGTATATATATATATATATTTACTGTAAATATCAATAGTGTCATTTGATTTTACTGACTTCTATTAGTAACAATTACATAGTCTTTACAGTAGTGTTTTCATACAACCAACTGTATAGCAGAAACAACCCTTAGCCTCTTAAATCTAAAAGACTCACATACATTTTGACCCCATACTTCATGTTAGGGTTCATACTGGGTCATGTTCAGTAAGCATGAAACAGAGTGAAATGCTACAAAACAAAGTGAAACAGGGATGTTCTATCTGTAGTTGTTAAATTAGAAAATGCTCATTTTCATTTTCCATTCTAAAATGTTTTGTTGTGGTGTGCCCTAATGAACATGACACTGGTGTGATCAATCTAAATCTTCTACAGCAACATTCCTCTTCCCATTGGTACTCGGTCTCCCTCTTGGCCTACCCTTTCTTCTTCCCCTTCCTCTACTTGTGGTCCTCTCCTCTGCTGGGTTGAAGTCTGAGTCACTGTTGATCTGCCTCACCCCCTCCTCCTCGAACTCCTCAGGGTCAGATGTCTGGCGTTGACTGCTCTTGTGCCTCCTCTTTCTCGGTTCCCGCTTCTCTCTCTCCTGCTCAGATTGATGGATTGGTTCCTGACCCTCTCCCTGTTCTTTAGGACTAGAGCGTCCACCCTGCTTTTTCTCCTCAGTTCCAGAGTTTAGCTCCTGACTATTCCGCTCCTTCTCTCTCTCCCCCTGCTCCTGAGAGTCTGGACCATGATAACGGTGCACGTGGTTCTTTAGACTGACGTTGTGATTGAAGCACTTCTCACACTGTTGACACTTGAAGGGTCGCTCCCCTGTGTGGAGGCGCAAATGGGACTTGAGGTGGCTAACTTGGTTGAAGGACATTTGGCACACCTTGCACTTGTAGGGTTTCTGCCCGTTGTGTACAATTTTGTGTCTATTGAGTACATGCAACCCATTTAATTCTTGGCCACAGACATCACAAATGTACTTCCTTGGCCCTCGGCAGCTTTGAAGGTGCCTGTTCCGTTTTTTAAAAAGTATTGAATATCTCCGAGCAGTCAGGGCATTGATAGGGACTCTTCTCTTGGGGATGGCTCTCCTCATGTGTCTGTTTGTCTGGCTTGGTCTTGAATTTCTTGAGGCAGAATTTGCATGCATGCACAAAGCTGTCCTGGTGGACTCTAATGTGAAGCTTGAGAGATATCTGGGAAACAAATAGCTTACCACAGTCTAGGCAGGGGATCTTCTTGATATTGTGCTCACACAAGTGGTCTTTCTTGAAGTGATACCTACCGCAGTCTGGGCAGAGTGTGGGTTGACAAACTTTGGTTTTGTGTTTGAGTTGCACATTATTTTTTATGCTGGATAGGTCATCGAACCGCATGTAGAATTGGTCAAATCCAACAGCCTGTTCGCCCTCACCCACACACACAGCACAGGCGTATTGCATCTTATGTCTCCGTGTGGTGCAAGTGACTTAAGGCTCAGCTCCACATTCATCGCACCACCGAACTACAAGCTTACCACCTTCCTCTCTGTCTGTCTGAGAAGTAGCAGCTTTGGCCCCTTCTGTTAGGTCAGAGGAACCAACAGTTTGCAAATCCTCAGAGGAATCAGAAGAATAGTCCATTAGTATTACAGGATCTTCTTTATCAGACGGCTCCCACTCATCTGAACTATCCTTTTTCCCCCTCTTCTTCTTGGGTTCCTCAGGTTATTCCTCTTCATCAGGTGCAGTGGCCACATCATCGTTATCATGATCACTGACAAACAACTCCTCAGTGATTTCCACAGTCAAGGAACCGGTGTCGTCTAGGAGCTGCTCTCTGTCCAGGCGAGGCTGGGAAACTGTCCCTCCAACTGCCTTGGGAAAGGAAAACAAAATACCATTATTACTGGTTACAAATGGTTCGGTCTGTATCAATATGTTGTTAGTAACAGGGACATAGGATGCACAGTTTGTGAATATTTATCCATGATAAGGAAAGACACCCATTTCCAAAAACCTTGTAATAACGTTATGACCATTGTCCCTAAAAGTATATCTGATATAAGGCTAATCATGGACGCTATCTGCTCAGCAGTGGAACTAAATAAACCAGTTAGCAATTAGGCGGTTTCTGAGGCCGACATTCCACTTATTGTTGAAAGACTTCAATGTTGTCATGTCAATGGTCCATGGTTGTACAGGTATTGGGAAAAGGTGTGGAATAGGCAAAGGAAAAAAATGTGTGAAAAGAGCCACAGTATATGCCCTCAACTCACATAGGTGTCAGAGGAGCTTGCTGTTGCTGGTTGATTTACCTTTGATGTCCTATTAAAGCCAGAACCTAGAAGACACAAAGGGATAGTCATACACAGTAATTTGGAGACAATGTGAGTAGTGATAGACAACTCCAAGCTAGCGAGGTATTGACAAGATGGTATACAGCTGGGCTATTCCATGGTAACGGAATTACGCTTTGACTCAGATTTTTCACTTTAAAATGTATGCCAAACATTTTTTGTTTTTTTTGTTTAACAAACCATACAACTATGCACAAGGATTACTTTGAACAATTTACACAGAAAATATCACAAAAGCACATTTACTGGAACAACTGTGCTGATGCAAAGTTTGGTAATCGAATTACGGTAAAATCTCCTTCAGTTTTCTATCCGACCACGTTTTCCAAAAACTAATTTCTGCACCTAATTAACATTCAAAGATGTCTGCAGAAAGAATGGTGTCAGCTATGACATAACACCTGGAGTTAAAACATTTAACATTTTGGACTACAGTAGGTGAAGTGGATTTATACCCAGTAACGGAATACGGTAATGGAATTATAGTGCATTCTAAAAGTATTCAGACCCCTTCACTTTTTCCACTTTGTTACCTTACAGCCTTATTCTAAAATTGATTAAAATTGTTTTTCTCCTCAATCTACACACAATACCCCATAATGACAAAGCAAAAACAGGTTGACAGTTTTGCAAAAAAAATTATTTAAAAAATAACACATTTACATAAGTATTGAGACCCTTTACTCAGTACTTTGTTGAAGCACCTTTTGCAGCGATTACAGCCTCGAGTCTTCTTGGGTATGACGCTTCAACCTTGGCACACCTGTATTTGGGGAGTTTCTCCCATTCTTCTCTGCAGATCCTCTCAAGCTCTGTCAGGTTGGATGGGGAGCGTCGCTGCACAGGTATTTTCAGGTCTTTCCAGAGATGTTCGATCGGGTTCTGTCCTGTAGCCACTCCTGCAGTGGCTGTGTGCTTAGGGTAGTTGTTCTATTGGAAGGTGAACCTTCGCCTCAGTCTGAGGTCCTGAGCGCTCTGGAGCAGGTTTTCATCAAGGATCTCTGTACTTTGCTTTGTTCATCTTTCCCTCGATCCTGACTAGTCTCCCAGTCCCTGCCGCTGGAAAACACCTCCACAGTATGATGCTGCCACCACCATGCTTCACCGTAGGGATGGTGCCAGGTTTCCTCCAGACGTGACGCTTGGCTTTCAGGCCAGAAAATCTTGTTTCATGGTCAGAGTCCTTTAGGTGCCTTTTAGCAAACTCCAAGCGGGCTGTCATGTACTTTTTACTGAGGAGTGGCTTCCATCTGGCCACTCTACCATAAAAGGCCTGATTGGTGGAGTGCTGCAGAGATGGTTGTCCATCTCCACAGAGGAACTCTGGAGCTCTGTCAGAGTGACCATCGGGTTCTTGGTCACCTCCCTGACAAAGGCCCTTCTCCCCCGATTGCTCAGTTTGGCCAGGCAGCCAGCTCTAGGAAGAGTCTTGGTGGTTCCAAACTTATTCCATTTAAGAATGATGGAGGCTACTGTGTTCTTGGGGACCTTCAACGCTGCAGACATTTTTTGGTACCCTTCCCCAGATCTGTGCCTCAACACAATCCTGTCTCTGAGCTCTACTGACAATTCCTTCGACCTCATGGCTAGGTTTTTGCTCTGACATGCACTGTCAACTGTGGGACCTTATATAGACAGGTGTGTGCCTTTCCAAATCATGTCCAATCAATTGAATTTACCGCAAGTGGACTCCAATCAAGTTGTAGAAACATCTCAAGGATGATCAATGGAAACAGGATGCCCCTGAGCTCAATTTCGAGTCCCATAGCATTATGTTTTTTTATTTTTAATACATTTGCATACATTTCTATTAACAGCATGACGTGAAATGGAACTTTTAAATTATATGAGATGTCTAAATCTGGCTTCTCTATTGCCTTTGTTCTGCAATCTGAACGATCATTAATCAACGCTCAGGATGGGAACAGACAGTGCATCTCAGTAGGTGTGCAGTTCACAATGTATGTAAACAGACAGGTAGCTTAGTGGTTAAGAGCGTTGTGCCAGTAACCGAAAGGTCGCTGGTTCTAATCCTCGAGCCTGCTAGGTGAAAAATCTGTCGATGTGCCCTTGAGCAAGGCACTTAACCCTAATTGCTCCTGTAAGTCACTCTGGATAAGAGCGTCTGCTAAAATGTAAAAAATTTAAACCTACAGTATCATCGGAAAATAGTAAAAATAAAGAAAAACCCTTGAATGAGTAGGTGTGTCCAAACTTTTGACTGGTAGTGTATATATAATAATTAAAGAGCAGCAGTAAAATAACAGTAGCGAGCCTATACACAGGGGGTACCGGTACGGAGTCAATGTGCAGGGGCACAGGTTAGTCGAGGTAATATGTACAGTACCAGTCAAACGTTTGGACACACCTACTCATTCAAGGGTTTTTCTTTATTTTTACTATTTTCTACATTGTAGAGAAATTGTGAAGACATCAAAACTATTAAATAACATATGGAATCATGTAGTAAAAAAGTGTTAAACAAATACAAAATATATACAGTGGGGAAAAAAAGTATTTAGTCAGCCACCAATTGTGCAAGTTCTCCCACTTAAAAAGATGAGAGAGGCCTGTAATTTTCATCATAGGTACACGTCAACTATGACAGACAAAATGAGAAAAAAATTCCAGAAAATCACATTGTAGGATTTTTTATGATTTTATTTGCAAATTATGGTGGAAAATAAGTATTTGGTCAATAACAAAAGTTTCTCAATACTTTGTTATATACCCTTTGTTGGCAATGACACAGGTCAAACGTTTTCTGTAAGTCTTCACAAGGTTTTCACACACTGTTGCTGGTATTTTGTCCCATTCCTCCATGCAGATCTCCTCTAGAGCAGTGATGTTTTGGGGCTGTCGCCGGGCAACACAGACTTTCAACTCCCTCCAAAGATTTTCTATGGGGTTGAGATCTGGAGACTGGCTAGGCCACTCCAGGACCTTGAAATGCTTCTTACGAAGCCACTCCTTCGTTGCCCGGACGGTGTGTTTGGGATCATTGTCATGCTGAAAGACCCAGCCACGTTTCATCTTCAATGCCCTTGCTGATGGAAGGAGGTTTTCACTCAAAATCTCACGATACATGGCCCCATTCATTCTTTCCTTTACACGGATCAGTCGTCCTGGTCCCTTTGCAGAAAAACAGCCCCAAAGCATGATGTTTCCACCCCCATGCTTCACAGTAGGTATGGTGTTCTTTGGATGCAACTCAGCATTCTTTGTCCTCCAAACACGACGAGTTGAGTTTTTACCAAAAAGTTATATTTTGGTTTCATCTGACCATATGACATTCTCCCAATCCTCTTCTGGATCATCCAAATGTACTCTAGCAAACTTCAGACGGGCCTGGACGTGTACTGGCTTAAGCAGGGGGACACGTCTGGCACTGCAGGATTTAAGTCCCTGGCGGCGTAGTGTGTTACTGATGGTAGGCTTTGTTACTTTGGTCCCAGCTCTCTGCAGGTCATTCACTAGGTCCCCCTGTGTGGTTCTGGGATTTTTGCTCACCGTTCTTGTGATCATTTTGACCCCACGGGGTGAGATCTTGCGTGGAGCCCCAGATCGAGGGAGATTATCAGTGGTCTTACATGTCTTCCATTTCCTAATAATTGCTCCCACAGTTGATTTCTTCAAACCAAGCTGCTTACCTATTGCAGATTCAGTCTTCCCAGCCTGGTGCAGGTCTACAATTTTGTTTGGTCTTGGCCATAGTGGAGTTTGGAGTGTGACTGTTTGAGGTTGTGGACAGGTGTCTTTTATACTGATAACAAGTTCAAACAGGTGCCATTAATACAGGTAACGAGTGGAGGACAGAGGAGCCTCTTAAAGAAGAAGTTACAGGTCTGTGAGAGCCAGAAATCTTGCTTGTTTGTAGGTGACCAAATACTTATTTTCCACCATAATTTGCAAATAAATTCATAAAAAATCCTACAATGTGATTTTCTGGATTTTTTTTTCTCAATTTGTCTGTCATAGTTTACGAGTACCTATGATGAAAATTACAGGCCTCTCTCATCTTTTTAAGTGGGAGAACTTGCACAATTGGTGGCTGACTAAATACTTTTTTTCCCCACTGTATATTTGAGATTCTTCAAATAGCCACCCTTTGCCTTCATGACAGCTTTTCACACTCTTGGCATTCTCTCAACTAGTTTCATCTGGAATGCTTTTCCAACAGTCTTGAAGGAGTTCCCACATATGCTGAGCACTTTTCCTTCACTCTGCCGTCCGACTCATCCCAAACCATCTCAATTGGGTTGAGGTCGGGGAATTGTGGAAACCAGGTCATCTGATGCAGCACTCCATCACGCTCCTTCTTGGTAAAATAGCCCTTACACAGCCTGGAGGTGTGTTGGGTCATTGTCCTGTTGAAAAACAAATGATAGTCCCACTAAGCCCAAACCAGATGGGTTCACCCACACCGCGTCTCACAAAGACACAGCGGTTGGAACCAAAAATCGAATGTCCATTGCTCGTGTTTCTTGGCCCAAGCAGGTCTCTTCTTATTATTGGTGTCCTTTAGTAGTGGTTTCTTTGCAGCAATTCGACCATGAAGGCCTGATTCACAGTCCCCTCTGACCAGTTGATGTTGAAATGTGTCTGTTACTTGAACTTTGTGAAGCATTTATTTTGGCTGCAATTTCTGAGGCTGGTAACTCTAATGAACTTATCATCTGCAGCAGAGGTAACTCTGGGTCTTCCATTCCTGTGGCGGTCCTCATGAGAGCCAGTTTCATCATAGCGCTTGATGGTTTTTGCGACTGCACTTGAAGAAACTTTCAAATTTCTTAAAATGTTCCTTATTGACTGACCTTCATGTCTTAAAGTAATGATGGACTGTCGTTTCTCTTTGCTTATTTGAGCTGTTCTTGCCATAATATGGACTTGGTCTTTTACCAAATAGGGCTATCAGTTGGTAGAGCATGGCGCTTGCAACGCCAGGGTTGTGGGTTCGTTTCCCACGGGGGGCCAGTATGAAAATGTATGCACTAACTGTAAGTCGCTCTGGATAAGAGCGTCTGCTAAATTACTAAAATGTAAATGTAATACCCCCCCCCACCTTGTCACAACAGAACTGATTGGCTCAAACGCATTAAGGAGGAAAGAAATTCCACAAATTAACTTTTAAGAAGGCACACCTGTTAATTGAAATGCATTCCAGGTGACTACCTCATGAAGCTGGTTGAGAGAATGCCAAGAGTGTGCAAAGCTGTCATCAAGGCAAAGGGTGGATATTTGTAGAATCTCAAATATAAAATATATTTTGATTTGTTTAACACTTTTTTGGTTACTACATGATTCCATATGTGTTATTTCATAGTTTTGATGTCTTCACTATTATTCTACAATTAAGAAAAACCCTTGAATGAGTAGGTGTGACCAAGCTTTTGACTGGTAGAGTACATGTAGGTCGAGGTAAAGTGACTATGCATGGATAATAAACAGTAGCAGCAGTGTAAAAAGAGAGGGGGGTGCAAATACTCCAGGTAGTCATTTGATTAGCTGTTCAGGAGTCTTATGGCTTGGGGGTAGAAGCTGTTAAGGAGCCTTTTGGACCTAGACTTGGCGCTCCGGTACCGCTTGCCGTGCGGTAGCAGAGAGAACAGTCTATGACTAGGGTGGCTGGAGTCTTTGGCAATTTTTAGGGCCTTCCTCTGACACCGCCTGGTATAGAGGTCCTGGATGGCAGGAAGTGATGTACTGGGCCCTCTGTAGTGCCTTGCGGTCGGAGGCCGAGCAGTTGCTATACCAGGCGGTGATGCAACCAGTCAGGATCCTCTCGATGGAGCAGCTGTATAACTTTTTGAGGATCTGGCTTTGTCTTCACAACTGTCTTGGTGTGTTTGGATCAGGATAGTTTGTTGGTGATGTGGACACCAAGGAACTTGAAGCTCTCAACCTGCTCCACTACAGCCCCGTTGATGAGAAGGGGGCGTGCTCGGTCCTCCTTTTCCTGTAGTCCACAATCATCTCCTTTGTCTTGATCACGTTGAGGGAGAGGTTGTTATCCTGGCACCACACGGCCAGGTCTCTGACATCCTCCCTATAGGCTGTCTCATCGTTTTCGGTGATCAGGCCTACCACTGTTGTGTTTTCGGCAAACTTAATGGTGTTGGAGTCGTGCTTGGCCATGCAGTCATGGGTGAACAGGGAGTACAGGAGGGGACTGAGCACACACCTGTCTGCCGACGAAATCGTCTGATGTGGTTACGACGTTAACCACGAAGATTCCATCCATCTGCTAGCCCTGGCCCGCTAGCCGTGGCCTCTTACTCACTAGTACTTCACCACCGGACCTTATGATAACTCAGCTATACAGCTGATATCTGCTGGACTGTTCCTTTTTACGGTACTACATCCTGTTTATGTTTAGCCTCAGCCCAAACATGGTTAGTTTATTGTTGTTTCGGTTATTTCTAATTGTACTATATCACTGTAGACCCCCCAGCCTAGCTAAACCTGCCTTAGATAGCTCCTTTGCACCTCCCCCAATACACGCGGAGACCGACTCAATTGATGCCTCCAGCGATGCTATCTCTTTCATCGTTACCCAACGCTTAGGTTTACCTCCACTTTACTCATATCCTTCCATATCCTTGTCTGTACATAATGCCCTGAATCTTTTCTATAACACCCGGAAATCTGCCCCCTTTATTCTATGTACCCAACGCACTAGAAGACCAGTTCTTAAAGCCTTTAGCCGTATCCTTATTCTAGTCCTCCTCTGTTCCTCTGGTGATGTAGAGGCTAACCCAGGCCCTGCAGCCCTCAGTATCACTCCTACTCCCCAGGCGCTATCATTTGATGACTTCTGTAATCGCAAAAGTCTTGGTTTCTTGCACATAAATATCAGAAGTCTACTTCCTAAGTTTGAGTTATTCACTGCGTTAGCACACTCTGCCAACCCTGATGTTCTAGCAGTGTCTGAATCCTGGCTCAGGAAGGCCACCAAAAATTCTGAAATTTCCATCCCCAACTATAACATTTTCCGTCTAGATAGAACTGCCAAAGGGGGTGGAGTTGCAATCTACTGTAGAGATAGCCTGCAGAGCTCTATCATACTATCCAGGTCTGTGCCCAAACAGTTTGAGCTTCTACTTCTAAAAATCCACCTTTCCAGAAATAAGTCTCTCACTGTTGCCGCTTGCTACAGACCCCCCTCAGCCCCCAGCTGTGCCCTGGACACCATATGTGAATTGATTGCCCCCCATTTATCCTCAGAGTTTGTACTGCTTGGTGACCTAAATTGGGATATGCTTAATACCCCAGCCATCCTACAATCCAAGCTAGATGCCCTCAACCTCACGCAAATTATCAACGAACCTACCAGGTACAACCCTAAATCCGTAAACATGGGTACCCTCATAGATATCATCCTGACTAACATACCCTCTAAATACACCTCAGCTGTCTTCAACCAGGATCTCAGCGATCACTGCCTTATTGCCTGCGTCCGTAACGGGTCCGCGGTCAAACGACCACCCCTCATCACTGTCAAACGCTCCCTAAAACACTTTAGCGAGGAGGCCTTCCTAATTGACCTGGCCCAGGTATCCTGGATGGATATAGATCTCATTCCGTCAGTAGAGGATGCCTGGTTGTTCCTTAAAAGTAATTTCCTCTCAATCTTAAATAAACATGCCCCATTCAAAAAATACAGAACTAAGAACCGATATAGCCCCTGGTTCTCCTCAGACTTGACTGCCCTTGACCAGCACAAAAACATCCTGTGGCGTACAGCATTAGCATCAAATAGCCCCCGCGATATGCAACTTTTCAGGGAAGTTAGGAACCAATATACACAAGCAGTCAGGAAAGCAAAGGCTAACTTTTTCAAACAGAAATTTGCATCCTGTAGCACTAACTCCAAAAAGTTTTGGGACACTGTAAAGTCCATGGAGAATAAGAGCACTTCCTCCCAGCTGCCCACTGCACTGAGGCTAGGAAACACTATCACCACCGATAAATCTACAATAATCGAGAATTTCAACAAGCATTTTGCTACAGCTGGCCATGCTTTCCATCTGGCTACCACTAACCCGGCCACCAACTCTGCACCCTCTGCTGCAACTTGCCCATGCCCCCCCCGCTTCTCCTTCACACAAATTCAGACAGCTGATGTTTTGAAAGCGCTGCAAAATCTGGACCCCTACAAATCAGCTGGGCTAGACAATCTGGACCCTTTCTTTCTAAAACTAGCCGCTGAAATTGTCGCTACCCCTATTACTAGTCTGTTCAACCTCTCTTTCATAACGTCTGAGATCCCCAGAGATTGGAAAGCTGCCGCGGTCATCCCCCTCTTCAAAGGGGGTGACACTCTAGATCCAAACTGCTACAGACCTATATCCATCCTGCCCTGCCTTTCGAAAGTATTCGAAAGCCAAGTTAACAAACAGATCATCGACCATTTCAAATACCACCGTACCTTCGCCGCTATGCAATCCGGTTTCCGAGCTGGTCACGGGTGCACTTCAGCCACGCTCAAGGTCCTAAACGATATTATAACCGCGATTGATAATAGACAGTACTGTGCAGCCGTCTTCATCGACCTGGCCAAGGCTTTCGACTCTGTCAACCACCGCATTCTTATTGGCAGACTAAATAGCCTTGGTTTCTCAAATGACTGCCTCGCCTGGTTCACCAACTACTTCTCAGATAGAGTTCAGTGTGTCAAATCGGAGGGCCTGTTGTCTGGACCTATGGCAGTCTCTATGGGGGTGCCACAGGGTTCAATTCTTGGGCCGACACTTTTCTCCGTGTATATCAATGATGTCGCTCTTGCTGCTGGTGACTCTCAGATCCACCTCTACGCAGACGACACCATTTTGTATACATCTGGCCCTTCATTGGACACTGTGTTAACAAACCTCCAAACGAGCTTCAATGCCATACAACAATCCTTCAGTAGCCTCCAACTGCTCTTAAACACTAGTAAAACTAAATGCATGCTTTTCAATCGAACGCTGCTGGCACCCGCCCACCCGACTAGAATCACCACTCTCGACGGGTCTGACCTAGAGTATGTGGACAACTACAAATACCTAGGTGTCTGGTTAGACTGTAAACTCAACTTCCAGACTCACATAAAGAATCTCCAATCCAAAGTTAAATCTAGAATCGGCTTCCTATTTCGCAATAAAGCCTCCTTCACTCATGCTGCCAAACATGCCCTCGTAAAACTGACTATCCTACCGATCCTTGACTTCGGCGATGTAATTTACAAAATAGCCTCCAACACTCTACTCAGCAAATTGGATGTAGTCTATCACAGTGCCATCCGTTTTGTCTCCAAAGCCCCATACACTACCCACCACTGTGACCTGTACGCTCTTGTTGGCTGGTCCTCACTACATGTTCGTCGTCAAACCCACTGGCTCCAGGCCATCTATAAATCACTGCTAGGCAAATCCCCGCCTTATCTTAGCTCATTGGTCACCATAGCAGCACCCACCCGTAGTCTGCGCTCCAGCAGGTATATCTCACTGGTCATTCCCAAAGCCAACACCTCCTTTGGCCGCCATTCCTTCCAGTTCTCTGCTGCCAATGACTGGAACGAATTGCAAAAATCTCTGAAGCTGGAGACTCTTATCTCCCTCAATAACTTTAAGCATCAGTTGTCAGAGCACCTTACCGATCACTGCACCTGTACACAGCCCATCCGAAATTAGCCCACCCAACTACCTCATCCCTATATTGTTATTTATTTTGCTCTTTTGCACCCCAGTATCTCTATTTGCACATAATCTCTTGCACATCTAGCATTCCAGTGTTAATACTATTGTAATTATTCTGCACTATAGCCTATTTATTGCCTTACCTCCATAACTTGCTACATTTGCACTCACTGTATATATATTTTCTGTTGTATTTCTGACTTTATGTTTTTTTTTTTACCCCATATGTAACTCTGTGTTGTTTTTATTGCACTACTTTGCTTTATCTTGGCCAGGTCGCAGTTGTAAATGAGAACCTGTTCTCAACTGGCTTACCTGGTTAAATAAAGGTGAAATAAAAAAATAAAAAATAAACACCCCTGAGGGTCCCCCGTGTTGAGGATCAGCGTGACAGATGATTTGTTACCTACCCTTACGGATATTTGAGCTAAATTCCCACCACATTCATTGATAAAGGTACCCCAATTTAACAAATCACACTAACAAAATAAAAAACTTTGAAAATGTTATGCAATTAAAATAAACAAAAATGCCTTTTCCTTATGCGGAAAAAGTTAGTACACCCCTACCTTTACAATCACATAAAATGGCTAAAATTAGAATCAGGTGCACCAAAACAGGTGCAAATGATTAGAAAATCTTTAGAGAGAAACATAGGAGGGTCCAGCCTTCCATAAAGATTAGAAACTTGGTCTGGTTTGGTCTTAACCATATGTCTGTGTGGTAACACATCATACCAAGATCAAAATACCTATCCGAGTCCCTCAGAAGAAAGATTATTGATGCCCATGAGTCTGGGAGGGGTTACAAATCCATTTCCAAACAATTCGAAGTACATCATTCCACTGTCCGACGGCTCATCTACAAATGGAGAAAATTCCAGACCACTGGCAATCTACTAAGGACAGGTCGTCCCACCAAATTCTGCCTAAGAGCTGACTGAAAGATGCTCATAGAAGTCTCTAAGAACTCCAGGGTAACATCAAGGGATCTACAGGCCTCTTTTGCCACAATCAATGTCGAATTGCATGAGTCAACTGTCAGAAAGAGACTGCACAAACTTGGGAGGTCAGGAAGGAAAAAGCCTCTGCACTCAAAAAATAATATCAAGACGACTGATGTTTGCCAGACAACACCTGGGTAAAGACCAAAACTACTGGAACAATGTGCTCTGGACAGATGAGTCAAATGTGGAGTTGTTTTGCCACAATGCCAGACTCCATGTTTGGCGAAAACGAAACACTGCCTTTGAACAGAAGAACCTCATACCAACCGTAAAGCATGGAGGTGGTGGCATTATGGTTTGGGGCTGCTTTGCTGCCTCAGGGCCTGGCCAACTTGTCATCATTGAGTCAAACATGAATTCTATATTGTACAATAGAATTCTTGAGGAGAATGTGAGGCCACCTGTCAAAAAGCTGAAGCTGAACCGAACATGGATCTTGCAACAGGACAATGATCCAAAACACAAAAGCAAAGCAACAACAGAATGGCTCAAAAATAAGAAATGGAGGGTTATGGAATGGCCGAGTCAAAGCCCAGATCTCAATCCTATCGAAATGCTGTGGGGGAACTTGAAGTGGGCCATTCATACATGATAGTTGAAGCAGTACTATAAAGAAGAGTGGCCAAAAATTCCTCCCAGTCGACATAAGAGACTGATAGACAGTTACAAGAAACGTCTAAGTGAAGTTAATTCAGCCGAAGGGGGCAACACAAGCTATTGAAGCTAGGGGTATACTTATTTTTTCAGCACTATGGAATTGCATTTGTTGATTTTTGATGAATAAATGATTGCAAAGTATAATCTTTCAGTGTGATATTTTTTTTTTTATTGTTTTAGGGGGTAGATCAGCTTTAAATATTGCAGATAGATTGTAACTTCCATCAATGTAATTGTCTGCATTACTTCCAATCCCCCATGTTTTTTCCCCCGCAAATATACACACACACACACATTGTGTGCACAATTATTAGTATTAGTATTTTGAACACATCATCATTATTATGCATATTTCCCAACTCCAAGCTGTATAAACTGGAATGCTTATTGGATTTAAGCATATCAGGTGATGTGTATTTGTGTAATGAGGGAGGGTGTGGCCTAAGGAGATCAACACCCTATATCAAGGTGTGTATAATTATTAGGCAGTGTCTTTTCCTCAGGCTAAATGGGCCAAAAAAGAGATTTAACTGACTGAAAAGTCAAAAATTGTAAAAAGTATTTCAGAGGGATGCAGCACTCTTGAAATTGCTAATATATTGGGGCGTGATCACAGAACCATCAAACGTTTTGTTGCAAATAGTCAACAGGGTCGCAAAAAAAGACGCAAATTAACTGCCAAAGATTTGAGAAGAATCAAACGTGAAGCTACCAGGAACCCATTATCCTCCAGTGCTGTCATATTCCAGAACTGCAACCTACCTGGAGTGCCCAGAAGTAAAGGTGTTCAGTACTCAGAGACATGGCCAAGGTAAGGAAGGCTGAAACCCGACCACCACTGAACAAGACACATAAGTTGAAACGTCAAGACTGGGCCAAGAAATATCTGAAGACAGATTTTACAAAGGTTTTATGGACTGATGAGATGAGTGACTCTTGACGGACCGGATGGATGGACCCCTGGCTGGATCAGAAACGGGCACGGAGCTCCACTTCAACTCAGACGCCAGCAAGGTGGAGGTGGGGTACTGGTATTGGCTGGTATTATTAAAGATGAGCTAGTTGGACCTTTTCGGGTTGAAGATGGACTCAAACTCAACTCCCAAACCTACTGCCAGTTTTTAGAAGGCTCTTTCTTCAAGCAGGGGTACAGAAAAAAGTCTGCATCTTTCAAGAAGACCATGATTTTTATGCAGGACAATGCTCCATCGCATGCATCGAAGTACTCCACTGCGTGGCTAGCCAGTAAAGGCCTTAAAGATGAAAGAATAATGACATGGCCCCCTTCCTCACCTGACCTAAACCCTATTGAGAACTTGTGGTCCCTTCTTAAACAGTCGATTTACGGTAAAGGAAAACAGTACACCTCTCTGACCAGTGTCTGGGAGGCTGTGGTTGCTGCTGCACAAAAAGATGATCGTCAACAGATCAAGAAACTGACAGACTCCATGGATGGAAGGCTTATGACTGTTATTGAAAAGGGTGGCTATATTGGTCACAGAAATGTTTATTTGTAAATGTTGAGTTTGTTTATTATTCTCACTTTAACAGATGAAAATAAACAAGTGAGATGGGGAACTTTTAGTTTTTCATTTAGTTGCATAATAATTCTGTACACTAATAGTTGCCCAATAATTGCGGACACATAGATATTCTCCAAAGAAAGCCAAAACCTTTTACTTTCTTAAATATTCAGGTTTGAGGTTTATTAACATTTTGGATTGACCAAGAGCACTGTAGTTGTTCAATAATAAAACTAATCCTCAAACATGCAACTTGCCTAATAATTGTGAACACAGTGTATATACACACATACACATACATTCAAAAGTTTGGGGTCACTTAGAAATGTCCTCATTTTCAAAAGAAAAGCAATTTTTTTGTCAATTAAAATAACATCAAATTGATCAGAAATACAGTGTAGACATTGATAATGTTGTAAATGGCTATTAGAGCTGGAAACTGCTGATTTTTTATGAAATATCTATATAGGCGTACATAGGCCCATTATCAGCAACCATCAGTCCTGTGTTCCAATGGCACGTTGTGTTTGCTAATCCAAGTTTATCATTTTAAAAGGCTAATTGATCATTAGAAAACCCTTTTGCAATTATGTTAGCACAGCTGAAAACTGTTGTGCTGATTAAAGAAGCAATAAAACTGGCCTTCTTGAGACTAGTTGAGTATCTGGAGCATCAGCAATTGTGGGTTCGATTACAGGCTCAAAATGGCCAGAAACAAATAACTTTCTTCTGAAACTCGTCAGTCTATTCTTGTTCTGAGAAATGAAGGCTATTCCATGCGAGAAATTGCCATGAAACTGAAGATCTCGTACAACGCTGTGTACTACTCCCTTCACAGAACAGCGCAAACTGGCTCTAACCAGAATAGAAAGAGGAGTGGGAGGCCCCGGTGCACAACTGAGCAAAAGGACAAATACATTAGTGTCTAGTTTGAGAAACAGGCGCCTCACAGGTCCTCAACTGGCAGCTTCATTAAATAGTACCCGCAAAACACCAGTCTCAACGTCAACAGTGAAGAGGCGACTCCGGGATCCTGACCTTCTAGGCAGAGTTGCAAAGAAAAAGCCATATCTCAGACTGCCCATCTTAATCTTTTATTTTTATTGGCCAGTCTGAGATATGGCTTTTTCTTTGCAACTCTGCCTAGAAGGTCAGCATCCCAGAGTCGCCTCTTCACTGTTGACGTTGATACTGGTGATCTACAGTTTCTTGGCAATTTCTCGCATAGCCTTCATTTTTCAGAACAAGAATAGACTGACGAGTTTCAGAAGAAAGTTCTTTGTTTCTGGCCATTTTGAGCCTGTAATCGAACCCACAATTGCTGATGCTCCAGATACTCAACTAGTCTCAAGAAGGCCAGTTTTATTGCTTCTTTAATCAGCACAACAGTTTTCAGCTGTGCTAACATAATTGCAAAAGGGTTTTCTAATGATCAATTAGCCTTTTCAAAGGATAAACTTGGATTAGCAAACACAACGTGCCATTGGAACGCAGGACTGATGGTTGCTGATAATGGGCCTCTGTACGCCCATGTAGATATTCCATTAAAAATCAGCAGTTTCCAGCTACAATATCCATTTACAACATTAACAATGTCTACACAGTATTTCTGATCAATTTGATGTTATTTTAAATGGACAAAAAAATTGCTTTTCTTTAAAAAACAATGACATTTCTAAGTGACCCCAAACTTTTGAACGGTAGTGTGTATATACACACGCACACCTTTTTTTGAATATATTTCCCTTTATTACTTTCCAACCCCAACACCCCTCCTGTAATTTTAGTAACCTATAACCTATATACTTATACTTACTTATTATGGACACAGTATGCTTTACATTAGTTATCTTGTTGTCATTGTTAAATTAGGTTACATTTATCTGTCAATAGTGTTGAAGTGAAGATTACATATCCATCTTTCGAAGGAATTGTCCGTAGATCTCCGAGACAGGATTGTGTCGAGACCAAAACATTTCTGCAGCATTGAAGGTCCCCAAGAACACAGTGGCCTCCATCATTCTTAAATGGAAGAAGTGTGGAACCACCAAGACTCTTCCTAGAGCTGGCCGCCCGGCCAAACTGAACAATCGGGGGAGGTGACCAAGAACCCGATTGTCACTTTGACAGAGCTCCAGAGTTCCTCTGTGGACATGGGAGAACCTTCCAGAAGGACAACCATCTCTGCAGCACTCCACCAATCAGGCCTTTATGGTCGAGTGGCCAGACGGAAGCCACTCCTCAGTAAAATACACATGACAGCCCGTTTGAAGACTCTCAGACCATGAGAAACAAGATTCTCTGGTCTGATTAAACCAAAATTGGCCTGAACTCTTTGGCCTGAATGCCAAGCGTCACATCTGGAGGAAACCTGGCACCATCCCTACGGTGAAGCATGGTGGTGGCAGCATCATGCTGTGGGGATGTTTTTCAGTGACAGGGACACTAGTAAGGTTCATGGGAAAGATGAACGGAGCAAAGTACAGAGAGATCCTTGATGAAAACCTGCTCCAGAGCGCTCAGGACCTCAGACTGGGGCGACGGTTCACCTTCCAACAGGACAACGACCCTAAGCACACAGCCAAGACAACGCAGGAGTGGCTTCGGGACAAGTCTCTGAATGTCCTTGAGTGGCCCTGCCAGAGCCCGGACTTGAACCCAATCGAACATCTCTGGAGATACCTGAAAATACCTGTGCAGAGACACTCCCCATCCAACCTGACAGAGCTTGAGAGGATCTGCAGAGAAGAATGGGAGAAACTCCCCAAATACAGGCGTGCCAAGCTTGTAGCGTTATACCCAAGAAGCTTCAAGGCTGTAATTGCTGCCAAAGGTGCTTCAACAAAGTACTGAGTAAAGTGTCGGAATACTTATGTAAATGTTATATTTCAGTTTTTTATTTGTAATACATTTCCCAAAAATTATAAAAACCTGTTTTTGCTTCATCATTTTGGGGTATTGTGTGTAGATTGATGAGGGGAAATAAACAATTTCATCAATTTTAGAATAAGGCTGTAACGTAACAAAACGTGGAAAAAGTCAAGGGGTCTTTCCGAACATACTGTATATAGGAATCGTTTTATTCGAACTAATGTGTGTGCAACATGCCTCTATATAAAGGAATACAAAGTTGAAATGAGGTTGCTTAGTCACGTGGTTGAAGAGCTATTAAATTCTGAAGTTTCAAATATTTATATGTAATTGTGTAAGAGCCTTGAGGGGAAACTAAAGGGTGTGCAATGTGTGTCCCTACCCTGTGAACAATATAACGTTGGTTTGAGGTGGCTATTTGATGTGATCAAGGAGCTATTGAATTTTAAGTTGTTTTTACTTTTTTTATCGAATAATTGTATGGGAAAACCAAACGGGTGTGCAACATGCCTCTTTATGCAAGGAATAATAGACAGTTGAAATGAGGTTGTTAAGTCACGTGGTTGAAGAGCTATTGAAATTGTAATATGGTGACCATGCACTTACTGATGGTCAATAACCAGTTGCATTGACGTGTGTCAGGCTGCCTATGCCATTGCTGGGTGAAAATAAGACCTGTGCAATGTTGTACACCTTTTTTCCTTCACAAAGAGCCTAACCCGAGGTATGTAGCCCAAATCGTTGGCAAGCTATTGAAGTGTAAGGTCCGAATGTCTTGGCGAATATAGAATCTCAAACCAACTTCAACATGGCCAGGGTCACCAGGGTTTGCACGGTCTGCCTCGACCTGTTCTCAGGACAGATTAGCTACATTAGTTAGCTAGAGAGGATATATCACAACCATTTTAGTTTGACATGATCTTGGTGCAAGGTTTACATGTCATGATCTTGTCGCCACATTACCTTAGCTACATTGAGTTAGTTTTAGCAGTGTTATTTAGATGGAACACGTGAGCTGAATGCGGTAGTTACAGCTAGCTAACGTTAGCATAGAGGTAGCTCTTTCACTTCCATGCTCACTACAGCCCGTGATAATGCTCGGTCTCTGCTGGTGCTGGTGTCGCCTAATTTTCACAAATGTATCCCACTTTTTACTTAATGTTTCGTTGCGTGGCCATCTATGCATACTCACACCTTGCTACCACACAACGGTTGGCCATCTTGATGAAAAAAATGCATTTGCTAGGTAGGTCGATACTGTTACCAAATATGTTTTATGACTAACGTTGTTCTGTCTGTACTGTTGCGTGTTCAAAACGACTGTGAACTCCAGGGAAAAAAACGGTAATCCAACTCAGAATTCCAACTCCGGCCTCTTTCTAGAGCTCCGACCTGAAGATCACTGACGTCATGATTTGACCTGTATTATTCATAGTTCCCAGTTGTTTTGAATGTGGCATGTGTTTACGCCTATGGAGTACATGAATGGGATTTATACTGAACAAAAATATAAACGCAACAATTTAAACGATTTTACTGAGTTACAAGTTAATATAAATAAATAAATTAGGCCCTAATCTATGGATTTCACATGACTGGGCAGGGGCACAGCCATGGGTGGGCCTGGGGAGCCAGGCCCAGCCAATCAGAATGAGTTTTTTTGCCCACAAAAGGGCTTTATTACAGACATAAATATTCCTCAGTTTCATCAGCTGTCCGGGTGGCTGGTCTCAGACGATCCCACAGGTGAAGAAGCTGGATGTGGAGGTCCCGGGCTGGCGTGGTTACATGTGGACTGCGGTTGTGAGGCCGGTTGGATGTACTGCCAAAGTCTCTAAAATGACGTTGGAGGCGGCTTATGGTAGCGAAATGAGCATTCAATTCAGCTCTGGTGGGCATTCCTGCAGTCAGCATGCCAATTGCACACTCCCTCAAAACTTGAAACATTGGTGGCATTGTGTTGTGACAAAACTGCACATTTTAGAGTGGCCTTTTATTGTACCCAGCACAAGGTGCACCTGTGTAATGATCATGCTGTTTAATCAGCTTCTTGATATGCCACACCTGTCAGGTGGATTGATTATTTTGGCAAAGGAGAAATGTTCACTAACAGGGATGTAAACAAATTTGTGCACAAAATTTGAGAGAAATACGTTGGTTCTTTTGCATATGGAAAAATTTGGAGATCTTCTATTTCAGCTCATGAAACATAAGACCATCACTTTACATGTTGCATTTATATTTTTGTTCAGTGTAGGTGCAGCCTGTCAATCCGAAATGAAGAGCAGCCACTAATTCAGGAGGCTGAAGAAATTTGGCTTGACCCTTAAGACCCTCAGAAACTTTTACAGATGCACAATTGAGAGCATCCTGTATCACCGCCTGGTACGGCAACTGCACCGCCCGCAACTGCAGGGCTCTCCAGAGGGTGGTACGGTCTGCCCAACGCATCACCGGGGGCACACTGCCTGCCCTCCAGGACAACTACAGCACCCGATGTCACAGGAAGGCCAAAAAGATCATCAAGGACATCAACCACCCGAGCCACGGCCTGTTCACCCCGCTATCATCCAGAAGGTGAGGTCAGTACAGGTGCATCAAAGCTGCGACCGAGAGACTGAAAAACAGCTTCTATCTCAAGGCCATCAGACTGTTAAATAGCCATCACTAGCCGGCTACCACCTGGCTACTCAACCCTGCACCTTAGAGGCTGCTGCCCTATATACATAGACATGGAATCACTGGCCACTTTAATAATGGAACACTAGTCACTTTAATAATGTTTACATACTGCTTTACTCATCTCATATGTATATACTGTATTCTATTCAACTGTATTTAGTCAATGCCACTCCGACATTTCTCGTCCTAATTTTAATATATTTCTTAATTCCATTCTTTTACTTTTAGATTTGTGTATTGTTGTGATTTGTTTGATACTACCGCACTGTTGGAGCTAGGAACACAAGCATTTCGCTACACCCGCAATAACATCTGCTAAATATGTGTGAGACCAATAACATTTGATTTGACGTCTGAGCTCTTCATTTTTGGGAAAACGGTGTAAAGTCAAATTTTTACTGCAGCATCCAGGTACTACACATTGAAATGTTACCGGCGTGCTGACTGAAGAACACCTGGCTGCAGTCAAGTTTTTTTGCGCAGTAGTAGACTAGCTAGCTCTGTAAACAACACCTGTAACACCAGGCTTCTTGTCATGAAGATAGTTCACTCAGGCTGTTTACAATTTAAAAGAAAATGTCAGTTCCGGTCTACTTAACGGCGTGGTTCTCCCATAGACACCAATGCAATAGCAGCTGGGTCTGGCCTGCTTAGTTTATTGACTAATGTAACCAAAAAAATGAGGGAGTGGGCCGTCTCGCTTCCTCTTCCATCTCTGTTGTCACCCACATTAGCATGTCACTTCCGGGTCACAGCATTTTAGGGAAAATGTTTAATAAAAGTCCCCAACGTAATAGTAGAAAAGTCTCAACCTGTATTTATTCCCGATTCATATTTAAGTGACATTTGCATGAAATTTCAGGTGTGTCCATAAAACCATGGTCCAAAAAACTCACTAGTCCCTAAAATACAAAACAAGTTTGAACAAAAAGCTAGGTCATAGCAGGTGTTGCTGGACTTTTACTGTGATCAAATAGCTTATCCCTAATATAATAAATGTTTTCAACTTCAGAAAATGAGAACCAATCTTGATACAGGAAGAACCTGCTGTTTCTATGAACTGAATTTGGCTAGACTGGCCACTGATTGGTAAAAGCAACTTCTAACTTAGCTGTTCCTCTCATGGTATTTTATTCCTTTAGCCATTGACATTGGCAATTTTATAATTTAAAATATTTTACCTTTATTTAACTAGGCAAGTCAGTTAAGAACAAATTCTTATTTACAATGACGGCTTACACCGGCCAAACCCGGACGACGCTGGGCCAATTGTGCGCCGCCCTATGGGACTCCCAATCACGGCCAGTTGTGATACAGCCTGGAATCGAACCAGGGGGTCTGTAGTGACGCCTCAAGCACTGAGATGCAGTGCCTTAGACCGCTGCGCCACTCGGCTATTTGCAGGTTTGATTGTTACATAGTGCACCTTTTAAAGGAGAAGTTACAATATTTTTAACCAAATCTGTATTTTGGATGTAATGGCGTATTATAGAAGTGCCCAGACTTTTTTGCTATTTGCAGGTTTGATTGTTACATAGTGCACCTTTTAAAGGAGAAGTGACAATATTTTTTACCAAATCTGTATTTTGGATGTAATGGCATATTATAGAAGTGCCCAGACTTTTTTGCGATTTCACTTGTTTTTGATAAACTTACCCCAACCAGCGATAGACTTCCTCCTGCTCGTTGTGCAGTGCCAGGGTGTGGATAAAGTTAAACAAAAGCTCAAAAATCACCCAAATACTTCCTTTTAGAAATGGCAACGCTCTCAGTATAGTGATGCAGGTCTTTAGATGTTGTACACATTACATTTTGTCACTCCAAACTTTATTCGCAACGTTATATTACATATTGTGCGACTCAAGCGATACTTCTCTGTGTAGCCCATGCTCGGGCTACACGGAGAAGAAGCACAGATGGATAGGGGAAACTGCTTGAGTCGCACAAAAGCAAATATATAACGTTACAGATAAAATTCGGAAAGACAATTTCACAAGTTGTGTTTCTAAAATATGTATTTAGGTGTTTTTAGAGCTTTTGTTCATGTTTTATTCTAGAACATGCCATTTACATCCAAAATACAGATTTGGTTAAAAATAAAGTTTACTTATCTTTTAAGGTTGCCACTATTAACCTCATAACAAAAGAGCCTGACAGAGAACATGAATAGAACATAACATACCGGTTAGGAGGTGGAAGAAGAGGGATTGTCTAATTTGTGTCCTAGCTTAAAGCCTCCTAAGTATACAGGGATAACAACAACCCTCCTTTCAGAGAATGAGTGTTCCAGAGTCTGTTTGCTGGAGCAATTTGGGTCAGACAGGACCTCAGAGCGCCGTCACTCCTAGCCTCCCTGCAGCTAGCTCCTTCCCCCCCCCGATGTGATCCTGCAGGGTGAGGATGGTGGGTGTAGCTTCGCTCCCGTCTCTCCGCGGGGTCTGCAGGAGATCCACCACCCCGCACCCAGGCTTGGAGCTGCGCCGCTTGAATGCCCGCTTCGCTGCCCTGCTCCTGGGCGGGGGCAGACCGTCACAGAGGCGCGTGCAGGAGGTAGCAGCGAGGCCACAGAAAGAGGGCTCGTCTGACTGGGAGGAGCCCTCTGAGCTGCCCTCAAAGGGGGGGTCCCTGAAGGCAGGGTGGCTGAGATGCCCCGTGCAGGGTGTAGGGTCCATGGTGCCACGAGGGGCGCGGCCGTTAGCAAGCAAAGGAGCACAGAAAGCGGTGCACTTCAGGGGCTCCACGGTCTTCATCTTACTGCGGTTCTTCTGCAGAGGGAGAAGGGTTGGGGACAGAGGGTGGAAGGGTTGAGGAGAGAGATTTTACTTGTTGAGGTTGGCGATGAGGAGAGATCATGTTCATGATACAGTTATACTCTGAGTATGTGAGAGAGAGTTGAGAATTTCCTTGAGATAGGGACACTGTTCCATCCATACCTTTTTATTAGCTGGGGGAAAATTCATTGGTTCAACAGTTTGCAGTGACTCTGGACCTGCGAGCACAAGGAGAAAATAGTAAGCAAAATAAATTTTAAAAACTATTTGTGAAACAATATTATCAATCAGCAAAACAAACAAGACCCAAAGACAAGTTATATTTATAGGCAACCATTCCAACAGCAACCACAAACCTTGCTCTGGAGAACCCAAGGCATTAACAAGGCATTCTGCCTTATCCCAAGGGTTCTCAGCTATAAGCACCGCTTACCGGTGGGACCATGTGAACTACAATCCCAACACACAGGTGTTCGAGCATGCTAGATAGCTAATGAGCACAGGTGGTCGCCTCTGTCTTCCGTAAACAAGCACTGTAACATGGAAATATGGCCGTGTGGAACCCTAACCCAGTTCTTTCGCTGATATGAAAGATGCGTTCCTTATGTTTCCAAAATCGTACCGCAAGCGATGCGTGTTAATGTTCAGACCGCGGGTCACGGCTCTTAACAAAACTCCCCCAGCCAGAAGATACCTTCATGAATAGACAGCCGCTAAAGGTAGATAGCATCTATGAATGGGCTACCACAAACCTAAACCTTAGAATGAGGAATCAGAAGGACGTACACACTCCTCCACACACACATACACAGACATAGTCATAAGTAAACTTGCCTTCAGTAGTGGGTAACTGAAAGGAATCAGAGTGCAGGAGAGGATATGAGGCTCGTCTCTTCAAGCTCATGTCTTCATATTCAGAGAAAAGCCTGAGTGGAGGAGACGGGATGAATTAGACTCCGACTTAAAGTAACTGTCTAGTGAAAATATTGTTAACTCATACCCAAATAATGTTGTTGACTCATCCTATACTCCTATGTGGCCAAGGCATCAATTGGAGAAAAAAAAACACACAAAAATGCTTGCTATTTCCTCAGAGGATGATGAGCTGGCCAATCAGAGGTCTACTCGCATTAATATTTTTAATGACCAGTATACGCCCACACCATTCCACACAGAAAAGCTGCTTTTTAACATACTTAATTAAACCATTTTGGGAAGGAAAACTATTTCACTCATATTGTAATTCATTATAAGTCATATTTCACAGAAATCTGGAAACACTGGACAGTTACTTTAAACACAGAATCCTGATGACACTTCATGTATGTCAACAATATTGTGCAGGTGAGTGTGTGGTATCCCTTGAATGAGATGTGGTAACACCAATTGAAGGGTACCTATATAAGGACTTCATAACACATTCATAACCCATGCATAACCCATTCATAAACAGTACATAAGCACAACCACTTGTGTTCCCCCTAGTGGGGCAGAAGGAGAGGATGTGTGTAGTTACCTCTCTGGGCTGCAGTAGCTGTAGCTCTTGGGTATAGGAGGCTCTGGGTCTGTGGAGGGAGGCTCCATGGCAGACATGCGACAGTGCTGGACACACAGCAGCAGGCCCAGGAACAAACACAACACCAGGCACAGCAGGAGGTAGCTCTGCCTGTCCGACACCTACAACATAGACAGGGCCAAGTTAGCACACTGCAGCCATGTGGTGTGACTGGAAAGGGGTTTAAATAAATATATTATACATTTTACTGCTGCATTCCAGGGTTGGGTTCAATTCCATGTCAATTCAGGTGGCAAACTTCCTCGTTGAAAAGCAATGAGGAATAGGACTTTAGTTTACTTACCACACTGACTGAGCTGAAATGTAATTGACCCCAAACCTGCTGTATTCAATAGGGTTGAAATGATGTAGTATCTACCTGGCTCTGCAGCTGGCTGACTCTGATGGACAGGTTGAGCACCAGCTGTGTGATGTCCTCCAGCTGGCCCTGCAACGACTGGATGGACTCCGTCTGTCTCTGGTCCTATAGGGAGATGGGAAACTTTTGAGCTGGCCAATCACAAACTCTCACAAGCCACATTCCCATACATTGCCAATCACAGCTTCCCTTCAATTGTGAGTGATTAGATGACAGCCTTGGCATCCTCATTACTTAAAAGGCCAAAACTGTGCGAAACCCGCCTGAGACTCCATCTTAAGATAGACTACGCAGTATGTAACATTCTACACAAACACACTGTATGTCACCCTCCACTCCCCACCTGCTCCTCTGCTATCCTGGATGTGTTCTGCAGTTTGATGATGGTTTGGTTGAAAGCCCTCTGCATCTCTTCCATCTGCCTTCGGTACCTTCAACAAAACAGACAAAGTATCAGTATCACCATCTAAAACTTGAATTGACTAACTCTAGTTCCAATATGTCTGACATTTGACAGTTAATAAAACCAGCTGGATGGTGCTCAATAATCGGCCAATGGCCATCCATGAATCCCTGAGGCCCCCGTACCTCTGGCTGAGTTGCTCTAGGTAGCGTCCGCTCAGCGACATGTTCATCTCCAGGGCCTTGATACGGTTGTTGAGCCTCATGAACACAGACTCCTTCTGACTGGTGGAGCCGTGCATCGGGTTCGCGTTCCCATTCCCCTGGTCCGTGGTGTTGTGGAGCTCTGCGTAGAAGTCTAAAGGGGAAGGAGAGGTGGGGCGAGGCAGCTGCTGCCTGTTGCCATTGGGCGACGAGGTGAAAAGGATGTCCTCCACAAGCTCCGCCTCCCCCTTGGTTTCCGTGGCGACGGCCTGGCCCTGGCCATGTGAGGGGGGCTCCGTTATGACCACGACAGGGACAGAGTTGGGCTCCTCAGGAGTAGTGTTGCCGCCGCCAGCACCCGCTGGTTTAGGAGGGGATCCCGGAGGCTGCTGCTGCTCTGTGGGGGTGGAGGTAGTGGGGAGGGGAGGGGGGAGTGGATCAGCCACGTGTGGTTGGTGAATGACCTGGATGTTGTCTTGTTCTGCAGGCTGAACCTCCGGACAGTGCCTCTCCTCGACAGGGGTTCCCCAGCTCTGCTCCACTAGGCCACTGGAGCTGGAGGTGGTGGTGGCGACAGTGGGAGCAGGCTGCCTGTTCTCCTCCTGCTGCACCTCCTGGCTCTTCTCTGCCCCAGTGACGGGGTGCTTCTGCCCGGGCAGGTCTTTGGAGGAGGCCTGGTGTGGAGGCTCCACGGGAGTGGTGGGTCTGGTGGCAGAGCTGGAGGTGTCGGTGGAGCTGGGTCTGGGCAGGGTGGAGGTCTGGCTGGGCTCTAGGTGGGGCAGCTCCATACTGGGCTCTACCTCTCCCACTGCCTCAGTCTCAACCCATGGAAAGTGTGGTGGGGTGTCAGTGGGCCTGGCTCTCCTCTCTCCCGGGGCAGAGCTGGTCTCTCTCTCCTGGGGCTGTTCCCCCTGAGTGTGGGGCTGCTGGGGGGTCTGGGTGGCCGTGGGGGAGATGGGCATCTGTGACGGGGTGGTGGGGGTGACTGGAGCTGGTGTAGCCTCTGGCACCCTCTCCTGGCTGGTGTAGTTCCTCTGAACGGAACACTGGTGGAGGAGGTACTCCTGGAGGGAGGCTGAGCAGGAGCAAGAGGAGGAGGAAGACAGGCCACAGTAGTCAAGGCTTTCTTGCTGTCGATGGCCAGGGCAATGGTGCTCCTCTCTCTCCCTCCCATCCTCTTCCAGCATGGTGACTATAGACTGGACCTCCTCCTTTATAGGAGTGACTACCTGCTCCTCTTCAGATATATGCTCTGGTTTGGGTTCCTCTGTGGCAGGGGTGTCTGGAGTAGGGGCTTCTGGTTTGGGTTCCTCTGTGGCAGGGGTGTCTGGAGTAGGGGCTTCTGGTTTGGGTTCCTCTGTGGCAGGGGTGTCTGGAGTAGGGACTTCTGGTTTGGGTTCCTCTGTGGCAGGGGTGTCTGGAGTAGGGGCTTCTGTGGTAGTGACATCAGGGACCTCTGTTACTTTAGGCTGCTGCACCTCTACAGTGTCAGGCCTGAGAACAGAGAGACAGAGAAACAGGGAGACAGAGAGACAGAGAGACAGAGAGACAGAGAGACAGAGAGACAGAGAGACAGAGAGACAGGGATACAGAGAGACAGGGAGACAGAGAGACAGGGAGACAGGGAGACAGAGAGACAGAGAGAGATAGACAGCAGAGAGACAGCAGAGAGACAGCGGAGAGAAAGCAGAGAGATAACAGAGACAGCAGAGAGACAGCAGAGAGACAGAATATAGCCAGAGAGAGACAGCAGAGAGACAGCAGAGAGACAGAATATAGCCAGATAGAGACAGCAGAGAGACAGCAGAGACAGCAGAGAGACAGAAGAGAGACAGAGAGAGACAGAGAGGGAGAGAGAGAGACAGAGAGAGACAGCAGAGAGACAGAGAGAGATAGCAGAGATACAGCAGAGAGACAGCAGAGAGACAGAGAGAGACAGCAGAGAGACAGAGAGGGACAGAGACAGCAGAGAGACAGCAGAGAGACAGAGAGAGACAGCAGAGAGACAGAGAGAGACAGCAGAGAGACAGCAGAGAGACAGCAGAGAGTTAAGCTCCTACAGCTACAAAAGAAGACCAATTATGCACATTCAAGCACGGTAACCTGCAGGCCCTGACAGAAATGTAATATATTATAATAGGAATCACAAGCTATCCCATTTAACTGACTTCTAATATACTCTAGTAAATGCCATTGCTGTCAGACTTAAAAAAATAAACAACACTTCATCAGTTTAAATGAAAAGATGTCTGACATTATTGTAGATCTATATCAAGTTAAAGACTAGGAGAAAAGGTGACTGGTTGGCTGGTACTTACACTGGGCTGAGGGTGGTGGTGGTGTCAGGGTCAGATGGTGTAATGATAGTCAGGTTCACTGTCTGGCCTGAGAAGTTCCCTTCCCCTGGTCCTCCCCCCAGCACGTTGACTTTAATGTTGTTCACCATGTTCAGAATGACATCTGGAACAAGACAGCCCATGAGTGAATACTTATACCAGTCACTGAATCCCTCCCCACATAGGCATCACAAAGGGTTTACAGACGCAGGTATGACAGATCACATTTTTTCAATACTAAGAGGGGTGCGAACCCTGTGAGTCTCAAATACACTTATACGCAGGATGAAACCATATTTGTGAGACTGGTGTAATGGGATATTTATTTGGCTGTATGTGTGTAACTCACCCTTGGCTGATCCTATGAGGTCATTTGAAGCCTTATCCTCTGCAGGAACGTATCCAGGAGGATAATCTGAAGGTCACACACACACAGCAGAGATAACATGACACTCATCAGGAACAATATCCAAACAGTTCAAAGGTGAGAGGTACAAATGACATTAACCTGTATAATAGTACTTCAGGACTTTGCATGTTCACACTATATTGCATCTAGTCTCCTCATAAGGTGAAAATGTTGCTGTGTACTTGTAACAACATGTTAATGTATATTGATGAATGAGTCTTATCTTATCATGCATTCACTGTCGGATATCTATGACCAGAGAAATTAAATGTATATGCTTATGACCGTGATGGTTGAGAGAAATATTGACAAGTATTTCAGCTACTATAGAAGAATAGGAGGCTCTCCTCTCACCGAGGTCATCATCCTGGTCGTCTGGTCTGTCCAGGGGGTCAGCGATCTCCTCATACTCCTCCACCATACTCGTTCCAAAAACCCTTCAACAGAAAGGAAGACCTGTTATACTGTCTAGCAGTCACCTGAGGGCAGACAGAGATACACCAGGAGTCCATAATAACATACCAGGTAGGTCGAATGATAGCTAAGATATCCTTAAACTCCTTAATGTTAAGCAATCTAACGTCAAACTGGAATTGAGCAAATACTACAAATTAATTCGTATTTGAGCCCATATGGACCGTAGTAGTTGGCTTTGGTACATTATGTTGTAGCTGTCTTTTTGTTTTATAACCATTAATGCCTCTGTAGGAGAAAATGCATGTTAAGCGAGTGGCTAGCTTTACTTTTTGAAGACAAAATGTTCTGCAAACTCTGACTGCCAGAGGTGCCTCCCAGTGCCCCCGACACAAGGCAGCTTATTTTTGTGGCGTGAGAGAGAGAGAGAGAGAAAGAGAGAGAGAGAGAATACTAGCAGCTCCAGATGCAAGAGTCCCCTCAGCTCACCCTCACCAACTGGTTCATGAGGGGCGACATGGGGTAAACGTATCACCACTCGTACACTATTATATAACATCGCCCCACTATCTACATCTACTTGCTGGTTATCGATTGGCAAATATGACTTCAAATACCTGTGGATTCGGTAAATTGATGATTAAAAAGCTCAACGTTATCTTCTGATTATCTGTGTTTTTTTCTCAATGACTGTAAAAATTCTATTAACTCAGTCTTTTTCCATTCATTGCCTACCTTATGAGACTGAGAGGGCAGAAGTGTTCGGATCCATGGTGAGAGACCAGCTCCACCTGTGATGAAACACAGACATCATTTACATCCATGAGACAGGCATCAGTGCATGGTGGGACTGTTCTACACTCTCAACGATAATAATCATGTTGCAATATTAACATTTTGCAAAGCTACAGTATGATTTGGCCGGTGGTTAAATTGTTATTGACAAATAGTCTAATTGAAGAAGTTAGTTGTTGTTAACATTGATGACTGTCTGGCTGGTCAGCGACAAGCTATTACAGATATACAGTGCTTTCGGAGAGTATTCAGACCCCTTCCCTTTTTCCACATTTTGTTAAGTTACAGCCTTATTCAATTTACATACAATACCCCATAATGACAAAGCGAAAACAGGTTTTTAGAAATTTTAGCAAATATATTAAAAATAAAAAACAGATACCTTATTTACATAAGTATTCAGACCCTTTGCTATGAGACTCAAAATTGAGCTCAGGTGCATCCTGTTTCCATTGATCATCCTTGAGATGTTTCTACAACTTGATTGGAGTCCACTTGTGGTAAATTCAATTGATTGGGCATGATTTGGAAAGGCACACACCTGTCTATATAAGGTCCCACAGTTGACAGTGCATGTCAGAGCAAAAACCAAGCCATGAGGTCGAAGGAATTGTCCGTAGAGCTCCGAGACAGGATTGTGTCAAGGCACAGATCTGGGAAAGGGTACCAAAAAATTTCTGCAGCATTGAAGGTCCCCAAGAACACAGTGGCCTCCATCATTCTTAAATGAAGAAGTTTGGAACCACCAAGACACTTCCTAGAGCTGGCCTCCCGGCCAAACTGAGCAATCGGGAAGAAGGGCCTTGGTCAGGGAGGTGACCAAGAACTCGATGGTCACTCTGACAGAGCTCCAGAGTTCCTCTGTGGAGATGGGAGAACCTTCCAGAAGGACAACCATCTCTGCAGCACTCCACCACTCAGGCCTTTATGGTAGAGTGGCCAGACAGAAGCCACTCCTCAGTAAAAGACACATGACAGCCCACTTGGAGTTTGCCAAAAGGCACCAAAATGACTCTTAGACCATGAGAAACAAGACTCTCTGGTCTGATGAAACCAAGATTGAACTCATTGGCCTGAATGACAAGCGTCATGTCTGGAGGAAACCTGGCACCATCCCTATGGTGAAGTACTGAGTAAAGGGTCTGAATACTTATGTAAATGTGATATCAGATTATTATTTTTTTGCTTTGTCATTATGGGGTATTGTGTGTAGATTGATGAGGGGGGGGGACGACAATTTAATCAATTTTAGAATAAGGTTGTAACGTAACAAAATGTGGAAAACGTCAAGGGGTCTGAATACTTTCCGAATGCACTGTATAGAACACTCTGAAGCTGTGATGAACCGCCTTGCCCTACACACTTAAAGAGCGACTGAATGCACCGATTCCGCATGTGTTTCTCTGTTGCTCATTAATAAAAATCAAGATTTCAGTCTTCGGGATATGGTTCGACGTGGCAGTTTGTCCCCCATGAGACACCATAGGAACAAAGCCAGTATTACTTCCTGAAAATAGTCTGAATGAATGTAAGATAACTCAAGAAAAAGGCAAGTGAGCGTTGTTGAACTCAAAACCCAACCCTCAAGTCATGACGAACTCACTTACAAAATACAGTTTTGGACGAGACTGACTTTATGAACAAAATGTATCCTATTTACACTTTGTAGTCAACTTTGACACTAAAATAAATGTGTCTGACTAATATCGATGCCACATAGGCCGTTTTCTATCAGAGAAGTTGCGCTTTAAAGAATGGGCTTCTCTACAGTCAAAATCTCTACAGTCAAAATGACATGGTATTCTCATGACTGACATGACTAGATGAATGATAAATGATTACAGAGATATGTTCAGTGGCTTTGTCTAGATAGAAGGATTCTGTGTAAGCTAGTGCTGATCAGTTAGCAAGCTTCTCCTACTGTTAGCATCGTAACACCAAAGCCCTTCCCTTCCCTCCAACCCTCTACATGCTCCTCCACAGACCAACCACCTCTAAGAGAGAAATAGGCTAACCTTTATGTACTTGGTGAACATCTGAAGCAGGAGAAACAAAGGAAGAGAAACAAGTAATTACAAGAAGCATACATGCATTTAAAATAGGACAAATGGATGAATGCTGGTTCCTGCTCCGCTCCTCAGAGAAGAGGTACAGAAGCATCAGTTTAAAGATGATAAAGACTAAAATGTTTTGTACATTTGTAAAACATTACTCTAGAAGAGGACCAGCACAAAAACACACACAGCCCAGCAGGATTTGAGTATGACCCACTGGTTAAGGAGAGGGCCATAACAGAGTAAAGCGGGGGATACTCTAGTCTTGATTTTATTTGTCAGAATACCTCTTTCCCAAGAGAGACCTGGATGAATAGAATGGGAGTAAAGGAGGGGGTAGATAACAGAAGGAGCAGGAGGATGCCATACACACCTTGACATATTTGGCATACAGATGCTCGTCCAGAGGGAAACTCTGAACAGTGCGCTCGTCCCGAGCATGAAACGTGCCCAACTTCACCCACTTGTTGGTCGGGTACCTGAGGGAGCATCATCCAACAACATTCAACCTATTGATCAATCCTTATTAGTGCAGTAGTACTGACTGTTTTAGTAACATGTATGATGTTCAGCATCAAATGACAGTTTGAAAGATATCAAAACGAGATATTCCCATTGGGGTTGTGTTCATTTGGCACCAAAAATAAGAAAACTGACTGAAACAGGGAGAGACTATCTGGACAATAACAGCACTCATTTTCGTTTCAGTTTCTAAATGGTTTAAAACATTTTCCATGCGTGCCTTAATGAATATGCCCCAGGTCTATGGCTAAAAATCAAACCTGTCACTGATGGAGACCAGGAAGTCTTTGGGTGTGGAAGAGAAGAGCTCAAAGTTAGCGATGTCCAACTGCTTCACCTGGATGGGATCACACAGCTCGATGATGAACCTGAGAGAGAAAGAGAGAGAGAGAGAGAGAGAGAGAGAGAGAGAGAGAGAGAGAGAGAGAGAGAGAGAGAGAGAGAGAGAGAGAGAGAGAGAGAGAGAGAGAGAGAGAGAGAGAGAGAAGGGGCGAGAGAGAGTAGGGGTGAGAGAGAGAAGGGGCGAGAGAGAGAAGGGGAGAGAGAGAGAGAGAAGGGGCGAGAGGGCGAGAGAGAGAGAGAAGGGGCGAGAGGGCGGGAGAGAGAGAGAAGGGGCGAGAGAGAGAGAAGGGGCGAGAGGGCGAGAGAGAAGGGGCGAGAGGGAGAGAGAGAGAAGGGGCGATAGAGAGAAGGGGCGGGCGAGAGAGGGAGAAGGGGCGGGCGAGAGAGAGAGGGAGAAGGGGCAGGCGAGAGAGAGAGGGAGAAGGGGCAGGCGAGAGAGAGAGGGAGAAGGGGCAGGCGAGAGAGAGAGGGAGAAGGGGCAGGCGAGAGAGAGGGAGAAGGGGCGGGCGAGAGAGAGAGAGAGGGAGAAGGGGCGGGCGAGAGAGAGAGGGAGAAGGGGCGGGCGAGAGAGGGAGAAGGGGCGGGCGAGAGGGAGAGAGAAGGGGCGAGAGGGACAGAGAGAGAGGGAGAAGGGGCGAGAGGGCGAGAGAGGGGCGAGAGGGCGAGAGAGGGAGAGAAGGGGCGAGAGAGAGAGAGAAGGGGCGAGAGAGAGAAGGGGAGAGGGAGAAGGGGCGAGAGGGAGAAGGGCGGGCGAGAAAGAGAAGGGGCGAGAGAGAGAAGGGGCGAGAGAGAGAGAGACGGGGCGAGAGAGAGAGAGAGAGAGAAGGGGCGAGAGAGAGAGAGACGGGGCGAGAGACAGAGAGAAGGGGCGAGAGAGAGAGAGAAGGGGCGAGAGAGAGAGAAGGGGTGAGAGGGCGAGAGAGAGAGAGAGAGAGAGAGAGATAAGGGGCAAGAGTGAGAGAGAAGGGGTGAGAGAGAGAGAAGGGGCGAGAGAGAGAAGGGTCGAGAGAGAGAGAAGGGGCGAGAGAGAGAAGGGGCGAGAGAGAGAGAGAGAGAGAGAGAAGGGGCGAGAGAGAGAGAGAAGGGGCAAGAGAGAGAGAGAAGGGGCAAGAGGGCAAGAGATAAAAGGGGCGAGAGAGAGAGAAGGGGCGAGAGGGCGAGAGAAGGGGCGAGAGGGCGAGAGAGAGAGAAAGGGTGAGGGCGAGAGAGAGAGAGAGAGAAGGGGCAAGAGAGAGGGATCTCCAAACATGCGCGCACACACACACACACTCACCAGATCTTGTTGCTGCAGGGATTTAACATGTAATGATCCATGCTTTCCATTAATATGGCTGAAGTGCTCTGAAAGAAAACAAGATCCTTCCATCAAAATATGCAAAACTAGCTATTAAAATCAGTAGTTTCAACTGAATATATAGATGGGTTTGGAGGGTGACAGTTTGAAATAGATACCTTAGCCTCTAGGTTAGAACCCAGGATCTTGGCCCCACACTCCACCGAGGCATAGTTGTTGAAGTTCTTCTGCGCCTTTTTTACAGTGTGGGAGCCGCCATTGGTGGAGATGTGAGTGGCCAAAGCTATGAAGAGAAATACCGTTTTAAATCAAAACGAGTGAGTGAGTGAGTGAATGAGTGAGTGAGTAACTGAGACAGGCCAGGAACACCATCTATCTTACTCTTCTCTTTTTCCACCTCCATAATTTTCTTCTTCCACTCGTCAAAGGTGGGGATGTCCTCCGCATCCTTAGTTGCCACATTGGGATCCTTCTCCTTGGCGATGTGTGAGCTCTACCAACAGCAGTCAACAGTACATCAGACCTGGTTCAAATACCTACTTTAATCGTAAAATACTCAAGCATTTGAGGTGGGCTTGACTAAGCTTGGAGTTTGCACTTTTGGGACTATCAGTATCAGAAAACAGTATTGCTGTGCAACAAATGTTGGTGTATCTCTACCAGTTCTTTGAGCATGTGGGAGGTGTTGGCCCCCTGAGCCAGTCCCGCTGAGGCCTGACCTGCCTGGACCTGAGGGTGGTCTATGTCGGTCTTGGTGCCCTTTCCTAGAGCATTGTTAAGTTTCTCCAGGACAACAGGAAGACTACAGAGGGAGACAATAGAAAAAGAGAGCCTACATTCAAACACTAGGTAAAACAACTGGGTTCGAACCGGAGCCTCCTGTGCGCCACTTGACTCTGTTAGCCTGTTGTGCTAAAGCCATTAGCTCTCTGGGAGCTAACACAAGTTCAGGCCTCAGGTAAGGTTAGGGAGTTTTCACATATGAAATTCAACTCCCTGGTTCGGTTTCCTGGACCGTTTGTGAGAATTCTACAAAATACTTTTTGCTTTCACAAGACTTAAATATTCTACATGACGTTAGCAAGCTAGCTTGTTTACAACAGGCAAAAACGTCCATGTTCCTTCCGCGTCACAATACCTGGTACTCTGGTCCTGGATCTTGGACTCGCTACTCACGCAGGTCCAGGATTCATCAAAGGGGTTGGTTTCTCCAGCTTCACAGTCGTCTGTGGCCAGATCAGTATCGCTGAAGTCCGATACAGGGACATCAGACACAGTATCCTCTGGTACACTAGAGGATGAGCCATGGGTCATGGAGGGCTCTTCAGTGACAGGGTTGAGGGCAATGGCAGAGGATGGAGGGAATAGATCAGAGGTGGGGGTTGGCTGCTGCTCTTGGGTGACAACGGCCTCTGGAGGTGGCTGCTCAGCGTCTGGCTCTGCCTCTGGTTCTGCTGTCTCTGGCTCGGCCTCTGGTTCTGCTGTCTCTGGCTCCTTCTCAGGATCGTCCAGGTCCAACGTCTGGAAAACATTATCACTGCACTATCAGTAAAACACAGAACTTAATATTGATGGCCCACGACAACCACCCACATGCCTGTGCCGTATGTGTTGTACAACCTTTTATGATACAAAGATATAAATAGGTTTGGTCAATAAGTCTAGTGGCGTGTATCCAAGTCTCAATTTGCTCATGAACTAAAGAAAGAGACATCCGCTTCACATACAGTAAGTAAGCCAGGGTGGAGTAGTTCTTCAGGTCTACTTCTTATGATTCATCACTGCAGTACCTGTACCTTTTGGACCCCAGGAGGAGTGGATCGCAACTGTAACAGCTAAATGGGGATCCAAATAAAAACATAAACAAAACACAAATACCTGTACATGCTCCTTGTCCTCCACCTCTGTGCCTGGAGTCCCCACCCCCTCCTCCTCTGCTAGGCCCTGCTGCTGTATGTCCACCTCCTCTCCATCTGGCAGCACCTCCTCTTCAGATAGGTGCTGGACATACTGTGGCCCCCAGCCATCCTCTAACTGAACAACATCCTGATGTACAGGACAGGAAGTAAACAGTTATCGTATCCAACATTAAAGAAACGAGTTTCATATCAACAAGAGAGTTGTTGATATGTTATACTAGGTCGGTAACAAAAGGCATCATAGAAACTTATGGTCCAAACAGGTGAAGCAGGTGATGTACCTTGTGATGGGACCTGTCGCCTGGATCTTCCTTCGGACTGCTGTCCTGTGCAGGCACAGTCAGGGTCTGAGCCTCTGGGGACTGCTCTGTGCAGCCAACATATTTAGTGGGGTGCCTGAGATAACATAGAAGAAGACATCAGTGTTATTAATTTAGGCAAGGGGCTGGCAGAGTGAGAGTGAGAGCAATGGGAAAAGTGGAATTGGAATTTCAGTTTACTATCTGAATTGAGATGAAATGTACCCTAATGCTGTTAAGGTGTGGCAATATCCTGTAACCTAGTGTCACTATGTTTACCGTTCCAACAAGGACAAGCCTTGACCAAAAGGAAAACAACTCTATTTCAGATAATCAATGAATGAGTCATAATCAAACAGAGGGAGCTGCTGCCCAGCAGTTTCAGAGCTGAGAGAGGCGATATGGGAACGACCAGGTAGCTGACACACTGTGAGAGAGACACACTATCTTATCACTGTGGGGGGCAGGCCAGGCTGGAGGCGGGAGGTCAAAGTCAAAACCTTATGCCATGTGGCTGCACAGGGAAAATAACAACCGCATGCCACTGTCTGCTGACAGTCTGACAGTGTGTCAGGGAAATGGACAAGTCAATGTCACAGCGGTCTTGTTAATCTTGGTACGGAACAACAGAGATCGCCGGTCAGCCATGACAAGACTTTAAATAGTTCCACTCACAACAATGTCACATTCCTACCGGGGACAGAGGTCCTTGTGTTAAGCTCCAGTGTCAAAGTGCTTCACAACAAGTCTATTGTCTAGTAGTGAGGTTTATAGGGTAAGTAGTCTACTAGGCTTGGCCACTGGAGTCTGGTAAGACACAAATACTGTAAGCTGTAGGGTGTTTATTTAACGTTTAATTCAGATCCAACAGCCTTAATGTAACCCCTAAGGAGCCATGGTGGTTTCGTTGGACGACAAATTATGTATTAGAGTGTGTGGCCACTTTAACAATAGGCAGTTGAAAGAAACTAGGCAGTAAAGCAAAAGTAGGCCTACTTGCCAAATATAGTCAAATGTAATCAAAACCATTAGCCTAGCCTACATCCCTACAAGTCTGAGGAATTTTAATTATGAGTCATAGTTAGAATAAGTAGTAGTACTTAGGGTTGGGCGGTATCCAGATTTTCATACCGTCATACCGTTTCTGTACCACACCAGGGTATACGGTATTATTGGAAGTGCACACAAGGGGCGCTATAATTATAACAAATAATAATGATATACACTACCAGTCAAAAGGTTGGACACACCTACTCATTCAAGGGTTTTTCTTCATTTTTACTATTTTTTACATTGTAGAATAATAGTGAAGACATAAACTATGAAATAACACATTTCAATTAACAGGTGTGCCTTCTTAATAGTTAATTTGTGGAATTTCTTTCCTTCTTAATGCGTTTGAGCCAATCAGTTGTGCTGTGACAAAGTAGGGGGGTATACCGAAGATAACCTTATTTGGTAAAAGACCAAGTCCATATTATGGCAAGAACAGCTCAAATAAGAAAAGAGAAATGACAGTTCATCATTACTTTAAGACATGAAGGACAGTCAATACGGAAAATTTCAAGAACTTTGAAAGTTTCTTCAAGTGCAGTCGCAAAAACCATCAATCACTATGATGAAACTGGCTCTCATGAGGACCGCCACAGGAATGGAATACCCAGACTTAGGATACGTTCATTAGAGTTACCAGCCTCAGAAATTGCAGCCCAAATAAATGCTTCACAGAGTTCAAGTCACAGACACATCTCAACATCAACTGTTCAGAGGAGACTGTGTGAATCAGGCCTTCATGGTCGAATTGCTGCAAAGAAACAACTACTAAAGGACACCAATAAGAAGAAGAGACCTGCTTGGGCCAAGAAACACGAGCAATAGACATTAGACCGGTGGAAATGTGTCCTTTGGTCTGGAGTCCAAATTGGAGATTTTTGGTTCCAACCGCCGTGTCTTTGTGAGACGCGGTGTGGGTGAACGGATGATCTCTACATGTGTAGTTCCCACCGTAAAGCATGGAGGAGGTGTTATGGTGTGGGGGTGCTTTGGTGGTGACACTGTCTGTGATTTATTTAGAATTCAAGGCACACTTAACCAGCATGGCTACCACAGCATTCTGCAGCAATACGCCATCCCATCTGGTTTGGGCTTAATGGGACTATCATTTGTTTTTCAACAGGTTAATGACCCAACACACCTCCAGGCTGTGTAAGGGCGATTTTACCAAGAAGGAGAGTGATGGAGTGCTGCATCAGATGACCTGGCCTCCACAATCCCCCGATCTCAACCCAATTGAGATGGTTTGGGATGGGTCGGACGGCAGAGTGAAGGAAAAGCAGCCAACAAGTGCTCAGCATATGTGGGAACTCCTTCAAGACTGTTGGAAAAGCATTCCAGGTGAAGCTGGTTGAGAGACTGCAAAGAGTGTGCAAAGCTGTCATCAAGGCAAAGGGTTGCTATTTGAAGAATCTAAAATATAAAATATATTTTGATTTGTTTAACACTTTTTTGGTTTATATACAGTACCAGTCAAAAGTTTGGACACACCTACTCATTCAAGGGATTTTCTTTATTTTTACTATTTTCTACATTGTAGAATAATAGTGAAGACATCAAAACTATGAAATAACACATATGAATCATGTAGTAACCAAAAAAGTGTTAAACAAATCAAAATGTATTTTACATTTGAGATTCTTCAAAGTAGCCACCCTTTGCCTTGATGACAGCTTTGCACACTCTTGGCATTCTCTCAACCAGCTTCACCTGGAATGCTTTACATATACAGTATATATATACTGTATAGTGTAGATAAACATTGTACCATCTAAACCTCTGTGAAATATGTTTTCTATAACCAAAAATTTTGTATTTTCAGCTGTATGAAGCTGGCGTACAAACCCAAAGTAAAGAATGGGAAGCATAGAAATAGTGCACATAGAACAGATCTACAGCTTCTTAGACTTGCTTTCAATGAGAATGACAGATCTATAAGTCACAATTTTATGTGAATTTGGTCTCCAAAAAAGTTACATATTGCAGCTTTTACTTATAGTTAGTTATAAGCAGTGGCGTAGCCCTCACCCACCCCCAAAAAACGGTATTGAAAATCATACCGTCGGTATTTCGAAATACCCTGGTATACGGTATAAATGGTATATCACCCAAGCCTAGAAGTACTACCGGTAGTATAAATAAGAATAAAATGTAGGCCAACGTAATATGATCATGTGAGTACAGGGACCAGTGCTAGATGGCAGATTTTGGCTCAATTCCCTCTACCGACACATACTAATTATAGTGCTAAGTTATGAGTAACAAGATAAGGGAGTAGCAGCCTAACTCGCACATTCTATGACTCATTTACTGTCATACACCCAAGGTGTGATTGTGACTGAGCACTCTTCCCTGAGCATAAACACACCCTCCGCCTGATTATATCTTTAATCCTGAAGTGGACATTCCTCTTTCGGATCCTTGAAGGGAAGTGAACAAGTGCACACTTCAGGATAAAGGGCATTGAGAAAGTTACATTTGCATCCGGGGGTGGAACTGTCAATTATACTCCTTCATGCCTGAGTAAAATATCAAGGAGGGGTAGCCTCCAACACCGCAGTCTGAGGAAGGAGATAGCCATCAATATGTCATATCATAGCAGTACAAAGTTCAGGGGGAGGTTTACACATTACATTGCACCTAACTAGGTACTTTTCAGATGCTTAGCTCATTCATGAGTTTACACTACTGCGTGGCCAAAATTACAGCCTAGGCCAGGTATATTTAAAAGTAGACTCAGCGAGATGACGTTGCAACGAGCAGCACCGCAAATGAGCAGGATGCAAGACTTTACTCTCAAACCGAGTATCTGCGCATGTGCACTTCACGCTGCTACAACTTGATAGCTACGGGATCAAAACAGCTGAGAAGTTTCAACACTCTTAGTTGTTGTGGAAATTAAGTGTTGCCTTATTGCCGATTTGTTTTTACAGATAACCAAAATTCAAATAATTCCAGTAGTCTGGTATTTCTAGTTCGTCCCGTGTGTAGTTGTAAATAGCTAGCCAACTTTTCGGGCAAGTGATCATCATTTTCGGCCAACCAAAAAATACTCCTGATCCTGACTTGCCCAATGCCATGGGCGAGTGATTTTCAGACCTTAATGTCAATCCCCTGCACTATTGTGTTTACTTTGTGCATCATCATCATCTCGCTGAGTCGGACTAGTGCTACACATTCCATAATTTGTTTAAGGGCCAAGAAGCAACTGGTTCATAAGGACTCACTTTCCTCGAAAGGTCTTCAGGCTTTTGGAATCTCTGTCTGAGCATGAATGTAGCGTTCATGTGTGCCGTTACAGTAAACCAGGTGCATTCCTCTCCATTAAGCCCATCCTAGATCCTTCATCACCTCTGGATGGACCCTCATAACTGTGGTGATGAAGGATTTACAGTCAAGGGTCAGGACCTAAAAGCAGCGAGCCTGCTAGCTGAGTGACTAAGTAGGCTGTAATCCCTTCAAGAGCTGTAGAGTCAAATCCGTGACTGTCAGTTGAGGGGAAGTGTATTATGTGACTCACAGAACATATTAGACCTCAATACAGGCCGTCCAACAACTCGGCAATAGTGTGCAGTGCAGGCTTTTGTCTCGATTCATTCTTTAACCTCCTATTCAGTATGATAGAGATATTGTTTATTTAGCTAGTTAAGTTACTATTAGGGTCCTATACTCCACTTTCTGGCAATGGAGATGGAATGAGAGGCATGCTGAGGCATAACAATATGAATTGTTGAAAGACAAGCTGCATTTCACTGAGCTAGCCAACGCTACTACCAGCTGGCTAACGCTAGCTAGCTGGCTAACGTTCGCTATCTAACTCTTAGCCACGTTAGCAAGTAACTTAGCTAGCTAACGTTAGGTTAGGCTAACCTGGCTAGCAAGCTAGTTAACGTTATGCTTGCCGTAGTTCTCGTTATTGTAGCATCTCTTCCAACATGTTTTGGCTAACGTACATAGTTAGCTAGTGAGGTAAAACACCTTCCTTGTTATGAAAATGAAAAGTACCGTATAGCTAAAACTTACCAACACAGTAATAACACAAGTAGGCACACTGACATGACTCGCCACAGTCTCTTCTTCATCATCCTCCCGCAGCCTGGACCAACATTATCGCCGTTTACCAAAACATGTATCAATACTGTCGTTATTCAACAGTTGTATGTTTTAACTCAACGTAGATATGTCTAACTTCTACTACAAGTTACAGGTCCGACACATAACTTATAGTTTCCTGAATGTGGTGTTGTGTTGAACTGTTAGCTCCTGTCAAATCCACTGGCATTGGAGACCTTGCGCACCGCCAACCTGATAGCTGTATCAATCGCCGCTTCCCCCGCTCTGTCCAATGAAAACGCAGCAACGTTGTTGCGCAGTAAAGTTCATATAGATGTTTAAGAAATGTGGGGTACCAGTGTGTCGCGCTCAAATTCCCATACTATGATTATAAACTATGACACAAATGAGTGTAAAATATGACTGTTTTAATTAAAATTAAATTTAAAAAAACACTGTTTGATTACTGGATATGTGAATGGGAATTTACAGGAAATTGGCAAATGACTAATTGATGAGTTGGAGGTATTGGTACTCTTTTATATACTCCTTGTATAGCTTCATTCTTGTGCGTCTATTTGTCATGTGTTCTTTTTTCTTTTTCTTATTTAACTCTGCATCTTTGGGAAAGAGCTTGTAAGTAAGCATTCCACTGTAAGGTCTACCTACACCTGTTGTATTCAGCGCATGTGACAAATACAATTTGATTTAATTTTAGCTTAAAAAATAGTTTGTATTTGTATTTATTAAGAATCCCCATTAGCTGATGCCAAGGCAGCAGCTACGCTTCCTGGGGTCCAGCAAAATTAAGGCAGTTACAGTACCAGTCCAAAGTTTGGACAAACCTACTCATTCCAGTGTTTTTCTTTACTTTTACTATTTTCTACATTGTAGAATAATAGTGAAGACATCAAAACTATGAAATAACACATATGGAATCATGTAGTAACCAAAAAAGTGTTAAACAAATAAACTTAAAAAACATTACAATACATTTCACAACAGATTTCACAACACCTTAAGTGTGTGCCCTCAGGCCAGCCACCACTCTACTACCACATATCTACAACACAAAACCCATGTGTACGTGTGTGTATAATGTGTATGTTTTCATGTGTGTGTGTATGCGTGTGTTTGTGCCTGTGTGTGTGTGTGTGTGTGTCTCTTTACAGTCCCCACTGTTCCATAAGATGTATTTTTATTTGGTTTTTTAAAATCTGATTTTACTGCTTGCATGGGTTACTTGATGTGGAATAGATTTCCATGTAGTCATGGCTCTATGTAGTACTGTGTGCCTCCCATAGTCTGTTCTGGACTTCAGGACTGTGAAGACAGGCATGTCTTGTGGGGTATGCATGGGTGTCTGAGCTGTGTGTTAGCAGTTTAAACAGACAGCTTGTGCATTCAACATGTCAATACTTCTCACAAAAACAAGTAGTGATGAAGTCAATCTCTCCTCTACTTTAAACCAAGAGAGATTGACATGCATATTATTAATGTTATCTCTCCATGTACAGTTGAAGTCGGAAGTTTACATGCACCTTAGCCAAATACATTTAAACTCAGTTTTTCACAATTCCTGACATTTAATCCTAATACAAATTCCCTGTTTTAGGTCAGTTAGGATCACCACTTTATTTTAAGAATGTGAAATGTCAGAATAATAGTAGAGAGAATGATTTCTTTCAGCTTTTATTTATTTTATCACATTCCCACTCAATTAGTATTTGGTAGCATTGCCTTTAAATTGTTTAACTTCGGTCAAACATTTTGGGTAGCCTTCCACAAGCTTCCCACAATAAGTTGGGTGAATTTTGGCCCATTCCTCCTGACAGAGCTGGTGTAACTGAGTCAGGTTTGTAGGCCTCCTTACTCGCGCACGCTTTTTCAGTTCTGCCCACAACTGTTCTATAGGATTGAGGTCAGGGCTTTGTGATGGCCACTCCAATACCTTGGCTTTGTTGTCCTTAAGTATGCTTGGGGTCATTGTCCATTTGGAAGACCCATTTGTGACCAAGCTTTAACTTCCTGACTGATGTCTTGAGATGTTGCTTCAATATAGCCACATAATTTTCCTTCCACATAATGTCATCTATTTTGTGAAGTGCAACAGTCCCTCCTGCAGCAAAGCACCCCCACTGCATGACACTGCCACCCCCGTGTTTCCCGGTTGGGATGGTGTTCTTCGGCTTGCAAGCAACCCCCTTTTTCCTCCAAACATAACGATGGTCAATATGGCCAAACAGTTCTATTTTTGTTCCATCAGGCCAGAGGACATTTCTCCAAAAACTACGATCTATGTCACCATGTGCAGTTGCAAACCGGTCTGGCTTTTTTATGGCGGTTTTGGAGCAGTGGCTTCTTCCTTGCTGAGCAGCCTTTCAGGTTATGTCGATATAGGACTCGTTTTACTGTGGATATAGATTATTTTGTACCTGTTCCCTCCAGCATCTTCACAAGGTCCTTTGCTGTTGTTCTGGGATTGATTTGCACTTTTCGCACAAAAGTACGTTCATCTCTAGGAGACAGAACGCGTCTCCTTCCTGAGCGGTATGACGGCTGCGTGGTCCCATGGTGTTTATACTTGCATACTATTGTTTGTACAGATGAACGTGGTACCTTCAGGCATTTGGAAATTGCTCCCAAGGATGAACCAGACTTGTGGAGATCAAAATAAAAAAATCGGAGGTCTTGGCTGATTTCTTATGATTTTCCCATGATGTCAAGCAAAGAGGCACTGAGTTTGAAGGTAGGCCTTGAAATACATCCACAGGTACACCTCCAATTGACTCAAATGATGTCAATTAGCCTATCAGAAGCTTCAAAAGCCATGACATCATTTTCTGGAATTTTCCAAGTTGTTTAAAGGCACAGTCAACTTAGTGTATGTAAACTTCTGACCCACTGGAATTGTGATACAGTGAATTATAAGTGAAATAATCTGTCTGTAAACAATTGTTGGAAAAATTACTTATGTCATGCACAAAGTAGATGTCCTAATCGACTTGCCAAAACTATAGTTTGTTAACAAGAAATTTGTGGAGTGGTTGAAAAATGAGTTTTAATGACTCCAACCTAAGTGTATGTAAACTTCCGACTTCAACTGTACATTTAAGGGCCAGCCGTGCTGCCCTGTTCTGACACACATGCTTTACTCAGAGCCAGTGACAGGTCATTAGTAAAGATTGAAAAAAGTAAGAGGCCTAGACAGTTGCCTTGGGGAATGCCTGACTCTACCTGGATTATGTTGGAGAGGCTTCCATTAAAGAACACCCTCTGTGTTTTGTTAGACAGGTAATTCTCAATCCACAGTATAACAGGGGATGTAAAGCCATAACACATTTGCTTTTCCAGCAGCAGATTATGATCGATAATGTCAAAAGCCATACTGAAGTCTAACAAAACAGCTCCCACAATCTTTTAATATCAATTTCTCTCAGTCAATCATCAGTCATTTGTGTAAGTGCCGTACATGTTGAATGCCCTTCCCTATAAGTGTGCTGAAAATCTGTTGTTAATTTGTTTACTGTGAAATAGCATTGTATCTGGTCAAACACACATTTTTCCAAAAGTTGACTAAGAGTTGGTAACAGGCTGATTGGTCGGTAAAAGGTGCTTTGCTATTCTTGGGTAGCGGAATGACCTTTGCTTCCCTCCAGGCCTGTGGGCACACACTTTCCTGTAGGCTTAGATTGAAGAGATTGCAAATAGGAGTGTCAATATTGTCCACTATCATCCTCAGTCATTTTCCATCCAAGTTGTCAGACCCAGGTGGCTTGTCATTGTTGATAGAAAACAATCATGTTTTCACCTCTTCCACACTCACTTTACGGAATTCAAAATGACAATGATTGTCTTTCATAATTTGGTCAGTTATGCATGGATGTGTAGGTTCAGAAGTTGTTGTTGGCATGTCTTGCCTAAGTTTGCTAATCTTGCCAATGAAAATATAATTAAAGTAGTAGGCAATATCAGTGGGGTTTGTGATGAATGAGCCATCTGATTCAATGAATGATGTAGCCGAGTTTGCCTTTTTGCCCAGAATTTTATTTAAGGTGCTCCAAAACGTTTTACTATCATTCTTTATATCATTTATCTTTGTTTCATAGTACAGTTTCTTCTTCTTTTTGTTCAGTTTAGGCACATGATTTCTCAATTTACAATACGTTTGCCAATCGGCTGTGCAGCCAGATTTATTTGCCATTCCTTTTGCCTCATCCCTGCAACCATAACATTTTTCAATTCCTCATCAATCAAGAGTCATTTTCTTAATGGGTGCATGCTTATTAGTAACTGGAATAAGCAATTTCATAAATGTGTCAAGTGCAGCGTCTGGTTGTTCCTCATTACACACCACAGATCAGCAAATATTTTTTACATATTCAACATTTGTATCGTCTGAGATCCCCAGAGATTGGAAAGCTGCCGCGGTCATCCCCCTCTTCAAAGGGGGTGACACTCTAGATCCAAACTGTTACAGACCTATATCCATCCTGCCCTGCCTTTCGAAAGTATTTGAAAGTTAACAAACAGATCACCGACCATTTCGAATCCCACCGTACCTTCTCCGCTATGCAATCTGGTTTCCGAGCTTGTCATGGGTGCACCTCAGCCACGCTCAAGGTCCTAAACGATATAATAACCGCGATCGATAAAAGACAGTACTGTGCAGCCGTCTTCATCGACCTGGCCAAGGCTTTTGACTCTGTCAATCACCACATTCTTATTGGCAGACTAAATAGCCTTGGTTTCTCAAATGACTGCCTCGCCTGGTTCACCAACTACTTCTCAGATAGAGTTCAATGTGTCAAATCGGAGGGCCTGTTGTCTGGACCTCTGGCAGTCTCTATGGGGGTGCCACAGGGTTCAATTCTCGGGCCGACTCTATTCTCTGTGTATATCAATGATGTCGCTCTTGCTGCTGGTGACGCTCAGATCCACCTCTATGCAGATGACACCATTTTGTATACATCTGGCCCATCATTGGACACTGTGTTAACAAACCTCCAAACGAGCTTCAATGCCATACATTCTCCTTCCGTGGCCTACAACTGCTCTTAAACGCTAGTAAATCTAAATGCATGCTCTTCAATCGAACGCTGCTTGCACCCGCCCGCCCGACTAGAATCACTACTCTCGACGGGTCTGACTTAGAATATGTGGACAACTACAAATACCTAGGTGTCTGGTTAGACCGTAAACTCTCCTTCCAGACTCACATTAAGCATCTCCAATCCAAAGTTAAATCTAGAATCAGCTTCCTATTTCGCAACAAAGCCTCCTTCACTCATGCTGCTAAACATGCCCTCGTAAAACTGACTATCCTACCGATCCTTGACTTCGGCGATGTCATTTACAAAATAGCTTCCAACACTCTACTCAGCAAATTGGATGTAGTCTATCACAGTGCCATCCGTTTTGTCACCAAAGCCCCATATACTACCCACCATTGTGACCTGTACGCTCTCGTTGGCTGGCCCTCACTACATATTCGTCGCCAAATCCAATCCAGGTAATCTATAAATCACTTCTAGGCAAATCCCCGCCTTATCTTAGCTCATTGGTCACCATAGCAACACTCACCCATAGTATGCGCTCCAGCAGGTATATCTTACTGGTCATCCCCAAAGTCAACACCTCCTTTGGCCGCCATTCCTTCCAGTTCTCTGCTGCAAATGACAGGAACGAACTGCAAAAATCTCTGAAGCTGGAGACACTTATCTCCCTCACTAACTTTAAGCATCAGTTGTCAGAGCACCTTACCGATCACTGCACCTGTACACAGCCCATCTGTAATTAGCCCACCCAACTACCTCATCCCCATATTGTTATTTACATTGTTATTTATTTTGCTCATTTGCACCCAAAGTATCTATATTTGTACATCATCTTCTGCATATCTATCATTCCAGTGTTAATACTAACTTGTAATTATTTTGCACTATGGCCTATTTATTGCCTTACCTCCATAACTTACTACGTTTGCACACACTGTATATGGATTTTCGATTGTGTTATTGACTGTATGTTTTGTTTTTGTTTATTCCATATGTAACTCTGTGTTGTTGTTGTTTTTATCGCACTGCTTTGCTTTATCTTGGCCAGGTCGCAGTTGTAAATGAGAACTTGTTCTCAACTGGCTTACCTGGTTAAATAAAGGTGAAAAATATATATATATATAAAAGAAAAGAATAGGAGCAAAACTTATTGTATGACCTCTTAAACACTATATTAGGCCCAACCTTTGGAACTTTGGTTTTCCTAGACATGGCTACTATATTATGATCACTGCATCCAATGGATTTGGATACTGCTTTAACCTTTAACTGCAGTGGGATAAATCAGGTGTGTTTCTTGGTAGTCTTAAACAAATCTACTTTGAAACAAAAGTCTATATCTCACAGACATGGTTATGGGCTTAAAAAAAAGAAGACACCTGTACCATGTCAGATATAGAGTTGAAATGTATACAATTTTGAGTTTGCATCCCAATATTACACGTGATATACATCACAGAAGACTAAAATATAACAACATTGAAACACCAGAGTTTCGGCGGCTTAAAAATATGTTTATTATTTATGAAATTATGAAAAATATTAATAACATTCCATCCATGAGGCCACTAGGTCATTTGACTGCAGGAAAGGGCTACAGCAAATTTCTGCAGCATTATTAAAGGCGTGATCAATACATATGGATGATTTCATTCCTGTGCTGTTTGCAGTGGTGTAAAGTACTTAAGTAAAAATACTTTAAAGTACTACTTAAGTAGTTTTTTGGGGTATCTGTACTTTACTTTACTATTACAATTTTTGACAACTTTTACATTTACTTCACTACATTCCTAAAGAAAATAATTTACTTTTTACTCCATACATTTTCCCTGACACCCAAAAGTACTCGTTACATTTTGAATGCTTAGCAGGACTGGAAAAGGGTCCAATTCAAGCACTTATCAAGAGAACATCCCTGGTCATCCATACTGCCTCTGATCTGGCGGACTCACAAAACACACATGCTTCGTTTGTAAATGATGTATGAGTGTTGGAGATAGCCCCTGGCCTACCATAAATAAATAAAAAACAAGAAAATGGCGCCATCTGGTTTGCTTAATATAAGGAATTTAAAATGATTTGTTCTTTTACTTTTGATACTTAAGTATATTTTAGCAATTACATTTACTTTTGAAACTTAAGTATAATTAAAACGAAATACTTTTAGACTTTTACTCAAGTAGTATTTTACTGGGTAACTTTGACTTTTACTTGAGTCATTTTTTATTAAGGTATCTTTACTTTTACTCAAGTATGACAATTGGGTACTTTTTCCACCACTGGCTGTTTATAAATAGCCTTGTAGGTTGACTGATAACCTGAACCAGGTTACAGGCTCTGTTTTCTTGAGTGGGCAGCTTGATGAAAGCCAGTCAATATTTAGGTCACCCAGAAAATATACCTCTCTGTTGATATCACATACGTTATCAAGCATTTTACACATATTATCCAGATACTGACTGTTAGCACTTGATGGTCTATAGCAGCTTCCCACCAGAATGGGCTGTAGATGAGGCAGGTGAACCTGTAGCCATATTACTTCAACAGCATTTGACATGAGATCCGCTCTAAGCTTTACAGGAATATTACTCTGAACATAAACGGAAAAACCTCCACCATTGGCATTCCTGTCTCTTCTGAAGATGTTGAAACCATGTATTGCTACCTGTCACGGTTCAGACAGACGACCAGAGGACCACAATTGCGTCACACCAGAAAGTTTATTAAACTTAAGGGAAAAGGGAAGTAGGGAGTGAATGAAGGCTCCAGGGGTAACAGGGATCCCGTCCAATGCGCTGGGTCTGTGCCCCCCCCCAGTGGCAGCGATGCGTCCTATGAAGCCGGTGGTGGGTGGTCCAGAAGTCCTGGGGGGGGGAGACACAGACACAACAGGGCGGAATGAAACCAGGCAGCAGTACAGTTCAAGGGAAATCCAAAATACGTAGTAGCAAGGCAGAAGGCTGGTCAGAGTTACCGGGATTGAAGAGTAGTCAGGAGTCGTAATGGCAGAAGCAGGTCTGGATCTCCTGAGGCAGAAGAGTATCCAAAAAACAGGCAGGTCCGGGGTCACAAAACCAGGGTGGGCCAGAAGCGCGAGCAAACAGGTTCCGGGTGTGAGCTTTGCAGACGATCTGACACCGGAGAGCTGAAAGACAGGGCCTTAAATACTGGGAGAGGTAGTGGGTAATGCAGCGCAGCTGGCAGAGTAATTAGAGCAGAGCAGAGCAGGGACAGGTGGAGCTAGTTAGGCTGAGTAGAGAGAGTGGTGAGCAGAGTGGAAGAAAATTAAGGTGGTAACCCGGTGGAGTGAGAGGCCCATGACAGAACCCCCCCCCCAAGGGACGGCCCCAGAAGTCCCAAGAGCAACACCACGCCGGGCGGGAGGAGGGGAGCCGGAGGAGGGCTAGAACTCCTCCGAACGGTCCGAGTGAACGTCCTCATCCTCGGAGGAAGCCGGAGGGCCGTGGTCGGGAGATGGGACAGGTCCCGAGACAGGATCAGGCACAGGACAGGAAGCCGAGCGGGCCGGACGGTTAGGGACCCCTCTGGGGCGGCCCCTACGGATTGCAGGTTGATCAGGATGCCGTTGGTGGAAAGCGGTGATGAGAGTCCTATCCACAATCCGACTAGCTGGCACCCAGGTCCTCTCCTCAGGTCCATAGCCCTCCCAGTCAATGAGGTACTGGAGACCCCTACCCCTCAGTCTGGACCGAAGCAGGCGGCGGACGGTGTAAACCAGACCACCATCGACGAGCCGTGGAGGAGGAGGACCAGGCGCAGCAGGGACCAGCGGACTCTCATGGATGGGCTTAATCTTAGACACATGGAAAGTGGGGTGCACCCTCAGGGAATTAGGCAGTTGGAGCCGGACAGCAGTTGGGCTAATCACTCTTATGATAGGGAATGGGCCAATGAACCGAGGTGCCAGCTTCTGCGACTCCACCCTGAGTGGCAGGTTCTTCGATGACAACCACACCCTTTGACCAACATGGTAGGTGGGAGCAGGAATTCTCCGACGGTTGGCCCCGGTAGTGTAGCTGGCAACGGATCTGAGGAGTGTGGCTCGGGCTTGTGACCAGGTGCGGCGACATCGACGGGCAAAAGCAAGTGCAGATGGGCAAGTAACCTCCTCTTCCTGGCTGGCAAATAGAGGAGGCTGGTATCCATAAACACATTGGAAAGGGGACATACCGATGGCAGAGCAGGTCAGAGAATTGTGTGCGTACTCCACCCATGTCAATTGCTGCGACCAGGAGTGGGGGTTGCGTGAAGTCATGCATCGCAGTGCCTTCTCGAGCTCCTGATTAGCCCGCTCTGACTGCCCATTGGATTGGGGATGGAATCCGGAAGTCAGACTGACTGTGGCTCCCAGCAGGTGACAGAACTCCTTCCAAAAAGCGGAGGAGAATTGTGGACCACGGTCAGAAACTACATCCCTTGGCAGTCCGTGGATCCGGAAGACGTGTTCCAGGACCACCTGGGCGGTCTCCTTGGCGGTTGGGAGCTTGGGGAGGGGAATGAAGTGTGCCATCTTGCTGAAACGGTCAACGATGGTGAGAATGACGGTCATGCCACTTGAAGGGGGCAGCCCCGTGACAAAGTCAAGGGCGATGTGAGACCAGGGACGTCTGGGCACAGGCAGGGGCTGCAGCAATCCGGCTGGGGGCTGGCAGGACGACTTGTGTTGGTTGCAGATGGGGCAGGCTTGGACGAACTCCCGTACATCCTTCCTCAGAGAGGGCCACCAGAACCTCTGGGCGAGCAGGTTGTAAGTGCGGGTGGAGCCAGGGTGACAAGCTAGGCGGGAGTCATGTCCCCACTGAACGACCTGGGACCTCAGGTCTTCGGGGACAAAAAGGCGGTCAGCTGGGCAAGTGCTGGGACCTGGCTGGTTACGGAGAGCCTCCAGCACCTGTTCCTCAACAGCCCAGGTCAGAGCTGCAACGATGCAGGGACTTGGCAGAATCGACACAGGGTCCTTGGAGGGGGTGTCATCCTTCTGGAATTGACGGGAGAGGGCGTCTGGCTTGGTGTTGCGTGATCCAGGCCGGTATGACAGAGTGAAATTAAACCTGGTGAAGAACAGGGCCCAGCGGGACTGCCTGGAGTTCAACCGTTTGGCCGTGCGGATGTACTCCAAGTTCTTATGATCGGTCCAAACGAGAAATGGAATGGTGGACCCCTCCAGCCAGTGACGCCACTCCTCCAAGGCAAGCTTCACAGCCAGCAGCTCACGGTTCCCTATGTCGTAATTGCACTCAGAGGGGGACAACCGACGTGAGAAAAAGGCACAGGGATGGAGCTTCCTATCCTCCGCAGCCCACTGAGAAATCACAGCACCAACTCCCACATCCGAGGCGTCCACCTCCACAATGAATTGCCGGTCCACATCAGGCATCTGGAGGATGGGAGCGGAGGTGAACCTCACCTTGAGGGTACTGAAGGCTTTGTCGGCTGCTGGGGTCCAGGTAAAGGGTTGCTTGGTGCTGGTTAGAGCAGTGAGAGGGGCAGCAACGGTACTGTAGTTCCGGATAAACTTCCTATAGAAGTTAGCAAACCCCAGAAACTGTTGCAGCTTCTTTCTGTTCTCCGGAACAGGCCATGAAGTGACTGCTGATACTTTGGCAGGATCCATTTGGATACTTCCCTCTGCCACTATGTACCCCAGGAAGGCCACTGTCTTGACGTGAAACTCACATTTCTCTGCCTTGGCGTAGAGGGAATTCTCCAGAAGACGATGAAGGACTTGCTGGACATGGCGGGTGTGTTCAGACAGGTTTCTGGAGTAGATTAAGATGTCATCCAGGTAAACGAAGACAAACTTGTTTAACATGTCCCGCAGTACATCATTCACTAGAGCCTGGAACACAGCAGGAGCATTGGTGAGGCCAAAAGGCATAACCAGATACTCGTAGTGGCCTGTTGGTGTATTGAATGCGGTTTTCCATTCATCTCCCTCCCGGATCCGCACTAGGTGGTAAGCGTTTCTGAGATCCAACTTGGTAAAAACAGTGGCTCCCTGGAGCAACTCAAAAGCAGAGGTGAGCAGAGGCAGAGGGTAACGGTTTTTCACTGTGATGTCGTTGAGTCCCCTGTAGTCGATGCAGGGGCGAAGAGATCCGTCCTTCTTCCCCACAAAGAAGAAGCCAGCACCAGCAGGAGACGAAGATGAACGGATTAATCCTGCGGACAGAGAGCCATTGATGTAGTCCTCCATGGACTTTCTTTCAGGAGCAGACAACGAATAAAGACGACCCTTTGGAGGAGCTGTTCCAGGGAGGAGGTCGATGGCACAGTCGTACGGACGGTGAGGGGGCAGAGATGTGGCTCTTGCTTTGTTAAACACCTCTCTGAGACCATGGTAGCATTCTGGGACATTGGAGAGGTCAGGAGCGGAGTTAGTAGGTACTGGCCGAGGGGGTAGTGCGGCAGCAAGCAGGCAGGTTCGGTGGCAGTCCTCTCCCCACTCCCTGATCACCCCGGTCACCCAGTCGAGCTGAGGGTTGTGCCGGCGGAGCCATGGGTAACCCAGGATGAGGGGTTGGCCTGGAGAGGGGAGCAGGTGAAACTGGATAGTTTCTTGATGGTTTCCGGACAGACCCATCGAGACCGGGGCCGTGACATGAGTGACCGATCCGAGTAAGTGTCCGTCCAGTGCCCGGGCAGGAATAGGAGGTGTCAAACGGAGGTTCTCCAGTCCCAGTTGGCGTGCCAGCTTGATGTCCATTATGTTGGCTTCGGCGCCAGAATCCACCAGAGCAGCCAGGGTGTGAGTTGAGTCAGAGAGGCGGAGGTGAACTTGCAGCAGGGGTTTGCGGTCGGAGGACTGGATGGTCATTGAACTCAACCGGACTCCCCCTATGCCCGGTGAGCTTCGGCCCTTTAAAGGGCAGGTTACCACACGATGTCCCTCACCTCCACAATAGAGGCAGAGGTTTGAGGTGAAGCGGCGCTGGCGCTCTGCAGGAGTGAGGGAGGCTCGCCCAATCTCCATAGGCTCAGACTGATCAAGCTGACCTGGGTGAGTGGCAGTAGATGACAGGAGCCCAGTCGGATCTCTCCGAATGCCGGTAGTAGGTGGACCTTGGCGCCCCCTCTCACGACGACGGGTCTGTATCCTTCTGTCGATCCTGACAGTCAGTGCGATGGCTTCATCAAGAGTGGAAGGCAGTTCATGGGAGACCAACTCGTCCTTGATATAGTCAGCCAAACTATGGAAGAACGCGTCCACCAACGATGGTGTGTTCCAAGAACTTCGTCTAGCCAGGGTTCGGAAGTCGATGGAATGGTCTGCGACTGTACGTCTGCCTTGTCGAATACTGAACAGTTCACGAGACGCCTCTGCGGTGGGTGAATCCAGGTCAAACACCTTCAGCATCTCCTCAGCAAACAGGTCGAAGGTTGCACATGCGGGGGTTTGACGTTCGAACTCTGCTGTTCCCCAGAGTCGAGCTCGGCCCGTCAGGTGAGTGATGGCATACCCAACTTTAGCCCCCTCCGTGGCGAAGGTCCTTGGCTGCAAGGAGAACTGAAGTCGGCAGCTAGTCAGGAATGGCCGGACCTGGGTTGAATCGCCGTTGAACCGCTCGGGGTTTCCAATCTTGGGTTCCGGAGCAGCGGCTGCAATGACCGGGGCAGGTAACTCGGGGGCTGGGCTGGTGGGCAGACTGGCTGGGGTAAGGTTGGTGAGGAGTTGAATGATCATGGCGAGTTGTTGTTGCTGCTGCTGGAACTGCTGCTCATGCTCATCGGTTTCCATGTCGGGGAAAGTGTGCGCTGAGTCCATAATGGTCAGATCGTACTGTCACGGTTCAGACAGACGACCAGAGGACCACAATTGCGTCACACCAGAAAGTTTATTAAACTTAAGGGAAAAGGGAAGTAGGGAGTGAATGAAGGCTCCAGGGGTAACAGGGATCCCGTCCAATGCGCTGGGTCTGTGCCCCCCCCAGTGGCAGCGATGCGTCCTATGAAGCCGGTGGTGGGTGGTCCAGAAGTCCTGGGGGGGGAGACACAGACACAACAGGGCGGAATGAAACCAGGCAGCAGTACAGTTCAAGGGAAATCCAAAATACGTAGTAGCAAGGCAGAAGGCTGGTCAGAGTTACCGGGATTGAAGAGTAGTCAGGAGTCGTAATGGCAGAAGCAGGTCTGGATCTCCTGAGGCAGAAGAGTATCCAAAAAACAGGCAGGTCCGGGGTCACAAAACCAGGGTGGGCCAGAAGCGCGAGCAAACAGGTTCCGGGTGTGAGCTTTGCAGACGATCTGACACCGGAGAGCTGAAAGACAGGGCCTTAAATACTGGGAGAGGTAGTGGGTAATGCAGCGCAGCTGGCAGAGTAATTAGAGCAGAGCAGAGCAGGGACAGGTGGAGCTAGTTAGGCTGAGTAGAGAGAGTGGTGAGCAGAGTGGAAGAAAATTAAGGTGGTAACCCGGTGGAGTGAGAGGCCCATGACAGCTACCACTGTATCATCAAATATATTATCTAAGTGAGTTTCAGAGATAGTCAGTATATGAATGTTATCTGTTACTAGTAAGTTATCGATTTATTGAACCTTGTTTCTTAGGCTACATATGGGCTATTTTTAGCACTTTTCTGGGATTCTTGATTGTTTTTATTGCTTTACTGGGGTAGACATGACAGTGATATTTATGTTTGAGATGATAGTGCAGGGTGAGCTGCACACAGTGGACTTCCTACTAGGGAAAACCGCCTCAGCGCTAACAGTATAACTCAGGTTCATAGGCGTGTGATTACTGCATACAATAGCTGTAGGATTGACAGAGGCATTCAGGGGAGTTAGAGGGATATAAATTAGGTTACTTATATTATGACTGCCAACGCATCCTGGGACAATGTACATTTGCAGCAGCACTACAACAGCTCAGCGACACAATGGTAGGGATTATTTGAGCATGGCTTGGGTCACGGAAAAGTAATTGTCTCAACGCAGCCTTGAAATGCACGGACAGGGTCCAGGAGCCAAGATGATTTGGATTGACTCCATCATTCCTGTAGAGCATCTTCTGTTTGTTTTTTTGTTAGGGGGTAGATCAGCTTTAATATTTCAGATAGATTGTAACTTCCATCAATGTAATCGTCTGCATCACTTCCAATCCCCCATATGTTTCTTTTTCTCGCAAATATATAGTTGAAGTCGGAAGATTACAGTGAGGGAAAAAAGTATTTGATCCCCTGCTGATTTTGTACGTTTGCCCACTGACAAAGACATGATCAGTCTATAATTTTAATGGTAGGTTTATTTGAACAGTGAGAGACAGAATAACAATAACAAAATCCAGAAAAATGCATGTCATAAATGTTATAAATTGATTTGCATTTTAATGAGGGAAATACAGTGGGGAAAAAAATATTTAGTCAGCCACCAATTGTGCAAGTTCTCCCACTTAAAAAGATGAGAGAGGCCTGTAATTTTCATCATAGGTACACGTCAACTATGACAGACAAATTGAGAAAAAAAAATCCAGAAAATCACATTGTAGGATTTTTTATGAATTTATTTGCAAATTATGGTGGAAAATAAGTATTTGGTCACCTACAAACAAGCAAGATTTCTGGCTCTCACAGACCTGTAACTTCTTCTTTAAGAGGCTCCTCTGTCCTCCACTCGTTACCTGTATTAATGGCACCTGTTTGAACTTGTTATCAGTATAAAAGACACCTGTCCACAACCTCAAACAGTCACACTCCAAACTCCACTATGGCCAAGACCAAAGAGCTGTCAAAGGACACCAGAAACAAAATTGTAGACCTGCACCAGGCTGGGAAGACTGAATCTGCAATAGGTAAGCAGCTTGGTTTGAAGAAATCAACTGTGGGAGCAATTATTAGGAAATGGAAGACATACAAGACCACTGATAATCTCCCTCGATCTGGGGCTCCACGCAAGTTCTCACCCCGTGGGGTCAAAATGATCACAAGAACGGTGCAAAAATCCCAGAACCACATGGGGGGACCTAGTGAATGACCTGCAGAGAGCTGGGACCAAAGTAACAAAGCCTACCATCAGTAACACACTACGCCGCCAGGGACTCAAATCCTGCAGTGCCAGACGTGTCCCCCTGCTTAAGCCAGTACATGTCCAGGCCCGTCTGAAGTTTGCTAGAGTGCATTTGGATGATCCAGAAGAGGATTGGGAGAATGTCATATGGTCAGATGAAACCAAAATAGAACTTTTTGGTAAAAACTCAACTCGTCGAGTTTGGAGGACAAAGAATGCTGAGTTGCATCCAAAGAACACCATACCTACTGTGAAGCATGGGGGTGGAAACATCATGCTTTGGGGCTGTTTTTCTGCAAAGGGACCAGGACGACTGATCCGTGTAAAGGAAAGAATGAATGGGGCCATGTATCGTGAGATTTTGAGTGAAAACCTCCTTCCATCAGCAAGGGCATTGAAGATGAAACGTGGCTGGGTCTTTCAGCATGACAATGATCCCAAACACACCGCCCGGGCAACGAAGGAGTGGCTTCGTAAGAAGCATTTCAAGGTCCTGGAGTGGCCTAGCCAGTCTCCAGATCTCAACCCCATAGAAAATCTTTGGAGGGAGTTGAAAGTCTGTGTTGCCCAGCGACAGCCCCAAAACATCACTGCTCTAGAGGAGATCTGCATGGAGGAATGGGCCAAAATACCAGCAACAGTGTGTGAAAACCTTGTGAAGACTTACAGAAAACGTTTGACCTGTGTCATTGCCAACAAAGGGTATATAACAAAGTATTGAGAAACTTTTGTTATTGATCAAATACTTATTTTCCACCATAATTTGCAAATAAATTCATTAAAAATCCTACAATGTGATTTTCAGGATTTTTTTTTCTCATTTTGTCTGTCATAGTTGACGTGTACCTATGATGAAAATTACAGGCCTCTCTCATCTTTTTAAGTGGGAGAACTTGCACAATTGGTGGCTGACTAAATACTTTTTTCCCCACTGTATATGGGACGGCTGTCAATCCTTTGGTCCTTAAATGAAACTGGTATACTTTGTTATTTATCACAGTTTTCTTTAACCAATTATGTTCTTTAATGCAAGGCCGACAGACAAGTTCTTTACATTTTCCCCCTTCCACTTTCCTCTTACATTTTTGCGGTAATGCTGCAATTATTTGGTTGTAATTTTGGGTAGAGCAGACATTTCCATATGTTTTTGTTAGCTGCATGTGCGACATAACTCAGAAGATTTTAACTTTTTTTTAAATTTTGTCAATTTTTTTTGGTTTTTAATCAATTAGTATATTTGAGTTTAGCCACAATATTTGTTGCATTATTTGTTCTGTTGTTTCTGGAGGAATAAATTGAAATTGCAACCAACTTTCTCTGGCTTGTTTTAGAAATAGTGATCTTTGGGAGATGATTTCCTTTTCAAATAACTGAAAGTGTGAGGTTGTAATCTGAATAAAGGGAAAAAGGCCATTCTTGAACATTAGGTGAGACAATCTTACTAATTTGCTAGAGAACCAGTAAGTATAACTTTTGTATGACTGAAGCTTTTAGTGATAGGTCTAATTCATTATATAAATAGGCCCGTTTCATTTTGTCTGGCTTGCCATCCAAATAAAATGGAATATTTTTTTCTCATATAATTTAAAAAACTGTTCGCTAGGCATAGGCAAGACCATAAGCAAATAGGTAAACTGGGATAATACTAAAGAGTTAATCAAGGTGATTTTTCCACAAATTGACAGGTATTTACCTTTCCATGGTAGCAAGATCTTGTCTATTTTTGCTAACATTCTATTAAAATGTATTGGAGTGAGAACATTTATTTCATTTGGGATATGTATTCCGAGTATATCCACATCACCATCAGACCATTTTATTGGTAAACTACATGGTAATGTAACATTTATTTTTATTTTTTTTGTGATCCAATACGTAATATAGTACATTTATCATAATTTGGTTGTAATCCAGAGAGGTTAGAAAATGTATCTAGGTCATCTATGAGGCTGTGGAAGGATTCAAGTTGTGGATTTAAAAGAAAACATGAATCATCAGCATACAATGACACTTTTGTTTTTAAGCCCTGGATTTCTAATCCTTTGATATTATTGTTGGATTGGATAGCTTAATAGCTAACATCTCGATGGCCATAATAAATAGAGCATCTTCTGTTTACAAAAAGTGTCAAAGTTATCTATAAAAGTTATGCCAACAGAGCTACAGTAGTCTTTTAGCCAAGTGTGTAATGTCAGTAGCCTGCTGGATCTTTCACAGCCGCGGCCCATTGATGGTACCGGGCCTGAAATAATTGGCCGCTTTTTGGAATCTTTCAGAGCTAGAATCAGTTCTTTAAAATAAATTTTCAGCAGTTCCGAGCTTGCCTTCCTAATGTTGTTTGACCCCACATGGACTAGTTGGAGCTTTCAACAGAAAAATATGTATTCTGAGTTGCTTTCTTTTCTCATTGTCTGTTAGAAAATAGCCCAGATATGACAATAACAAAATTATTGTGTACATATTACCACTTTAAAAAAACATTGTCTACTCCGTGTAGATCAGTACTTAATGTCAAAAGAAAAACAAAAGTGATGCAATGCAACTCAGTGCTGATGAGGAGGATGTGTTCATCTGCCCGATAATAAGTGTAGGGCCTGCAGTTACTCATGGCTAACCAGTGCCATCTTCTGGGCAAATATGTATACTGTTCCTGACTGTATAACTATCATTATAGATTATGGTGACAATAGCCTAATACATGCACCACAATATAATCAGTTGATTTTAGTTGAGTGGATATCTGATTCATTTAAAACAAACCTTCTGTCTGCAGTGCAGTCGTTGTGAATGTCCTTTCAACAACTTGTATGTTCAGCTACTGTTTCCAGTTATGGAGGGGCTAATATTGTAGCCTGCATGGGTTAATCAGATAAATATATTTTGAAGATAAACATTTTGGACAAAGGGAAAGTGGGAGGGGAATAGTTTATTGAAGAGAGATACAGACACACAGAAAGAAAATAACCACTGTTGTTGCAATTCAATTCCCAATTAATCTAAATCCTCCTACAGACAATATATTTTCATAACTATAGGAACCACATTTGTTGATGTCCTGCTTGATATTGTATGATTTGCTTTCTATGATTAACTTTTGCAATACAGACTTGTAACTCATGCCACTGAGGCGGTCTAATTGATCTATTTAGAGAAGAAGAGCGAGAGAACACTAGAGACATTGAGAGAACAAGCGCTAGATTGTAACAAGGTCATTATAGTCAACAGTTACCGCTTTATTATTAATACCTTGGTTTTTATGTACAGCAGAACACAGTTTCAAAAGAGGACCACATACATACACAATAACAAACTGAAAGAGAGCACTTTAGACAAATCCACCTTAAGCTCTGGGCACAGTGGCTGACTCGACTCAGGACTGGGGAGGGAGAGGGAGAGGAGGAGGAGAGGACAGGGAGAGGAGGAGAAGAGGAGAGGGAGAAGAGGAGAGGACACAGGGAGAGGAGGAGGAGAGGACAGGGAGAGGAGGAGGAGAGGACAGGGAGATGAGGAGGAGAGGACAGGGAGAGGAGAAGAGGACAGGGAGAAGAGGAGGAGAGGACAGGGAGAGGAGGAAGAGAGGACAGGGAGAGGAGGAGGAGAGGACAGGGAGAGGAGGAGGAGAGGACAGGGAGAGGAGGAGGAGAGGATAGGGAGAAGAGGAGAGGGACAGGGAGAGGAGGAGGAGAGGACAGGGAGAGGAGAGGAGAGGATAGGGAGAAGAGGAGAGGACAGGGAGAGGAGGAGGAGAGGACAGGGAGAGGAGGAGGAGAGGATAGGGAGAAGAGGAGAGGACAGGGAGAGGAGGAGGAGAGGACAGGGAGAGGAGGAGGAGAGGACAGGGAGAGGAGGAGGAGAGGAGAGAAGAAGAGGAGAGGACAGGGAGAGGAGGAGGAGAGGACAGGGAGAGGAGGAGGAGAG
>NC_140010.1:12102911-12107911 GCF_964263955.1 Coregonus lavaretus | reverse complement strand
ATTAAGTGTGTGCCTCAGGCCCCTACTCTACAGTTACAGTTCATATAAGGAAATCAGTCAATTGAAATAAATGTATTAGGCCCGAATCTATGGATTTCACATAACTGGGCAGAAGCCCAGCCATGGGTGGGCCTGGGAGGCCATAGGCCCACCCACTTGGGAGCCAGGCCCAGCCAATCAGAATGAGTTTTTCCCCACAAAAGGGCTTTATTACAGACAGAAATACTCCTCAGTTTCATCAGCTGTCCGGGTGGCTGGTCTCAGACGATCCCGCAGGTGAAGAAGCCGGATGTGGAGGTCCTGGGCTTGGCGTGGTTACATGTGGTCTGCGGTTGTGAGGTCGTTGGACGTACTGCTAAATTCCTCTAAAACGACGTTGGAGGCGGCTTATGGTAGAGAAATGAACATTCAATTCTCTGGCAACAGCTCTGGTGGACATTCCTGCAGTCAGCATGCCAATTGCACACCTCCCTCAAAACATGACACATCTGTGGCACTGTGTTGTGTGCAAAACTGCACATTTTAGAGTGGCCTTTTATTGTCCCCAGCACAAGGTGCACCTGTGTAATGATCATGCTGTTTAATCATCTTCTTGATATGCCACAGCTGTCAGGTGGATGGATAATCTGGATAATCTTGGCAAAGGAGAAATGCTCACTAACAGTGATGTAAACAAATTTGTGCACAACATTTTAGAGAAATAAGCTTTTTGTGCGTATGGAACATTTCTGGGATCTTTTATTTCAGCTCATGAAACATGGGACCAACACTTAACATGTTGCGTTTATATTTTTGTTCAGTATAATAACGCATTCAAATATTCCCTTTAAGTAAGACAGTGGAACGTCTATACCTGATGTAGGGAACTGAGTCAGGTTATATGGTCAGGAAAAACTGAGGGTTACCACTAGTAATGGGTACCAAATAGTGTTCAGTGTCTCTATCAGTGGAGGCTAGCGAAGGGAGGACAGCTCATAATAATGGCTGGAACGGAGCATATGGAATGGCATCAAACACATGGATACCATTCCACGAATTCCGCTCCAGCCATTACCACGAGCCTGTCCTCCCCAACGAAGGTGCACCAACCTCCTGTGGTCTCTATGTATATATACCAGACCCTTTTATCCAAAGGCCAAAGTAATTTACAGTGAGTGCATACATTTTTAATTTGTAATCCCTGTGTGAATTAAACCCTTGCTCTTAGCACTCACGATGATGCTGACCAACTGAGCCACAAAGGAACACATATGCCCTGGCCTCACCTGGGGATGCTGGGAGGGGCCCGGTTGGGGCGGCTGGGGACCTGGGGGCTGTCAGCACTGTTGTTGAAGGGCCCCAGGGGTCCTGGGCGGTTAGGAGGGGGTGGAGCCCCTCGCCCCCCTCCGGGACTTGGGCGCTGGCCTGATGACATCCTCCTGGAACCAGTGGGGCTGGTTGGAGGAGACCTGGGGGAGGGGAGATATGGCCCTCAGTGCCCTTTCGTGTATGACATATTCTTGACATAACAGATAAAATAGACTTATTTGTGATTTCCTTTTTTTCTTTTGCAACACTATCCAAGTAATAAATAAAAATAAATAACACTCTTTTATGGGAACAGTGGAAATCAGTGCAAAACCGGGTCTCTTACTGGCCAACCCAACATCTTCACCATTATTAGAACAAGAGTTGACTCCACTATACTATACTTAGATCAATGTCTAAGGTCTATGGTAGTCCTTATCCATGGACTACCAGGATGCCTACCTGTTGCCGCCTCCACTGCGCCAGTCGTTCACGGGCGGCGGCATAGGGGTGGAGATGGTGGTGGTGGAGATGTCTCCTATGATCGCCAGAGCCTCCTTCAGGGACTGGTGGGTCCTGAGGACCTCGTCCCTCCTCTGGACCTGTTCCTGGGACTCATCCATCAGGGCACCCTGGTCCCCGGCCGAGTACAGCTGGGCCAGCAGCTCCGCGTTGATGAAGTCCTTCACCTGGTGGCAGGAGAGAGAATTGATGGATAAATCAATGAATCATTCAAATATGTTTATAAAGCCCTTATTACAACAACGATTGTCAGCTAGTGCTTTACAGTAATCCGGCCTGTTTGATTTACCAGTGCAGAAAGTCTGGAACCAATAGGACCCTGAACAGTTTCTACTTCTAAGCCATAAGACTGCTAAACAAGACTGTTAAATAGCTAATCAAATGGCTACCTGGACTATCTGCATTAACTCACTTTACCCCTATCTATATGTACATAGGTACCTCAATTACCTCGTACCCCTGCACATCGACTCGATACTGGTACTCCCTGTATATAGCTATGTTATTACCTTGTACCCCTGCACATCGACTCGGTACTGGTACTCCCTATATATATATATAGCCATGTTATTACCTCGTACCCCTGCACATCAACTCGGTACTGGTACACCCTGTATATAGCCATGTTATTACCTCGTACCCCTGCACATCAACTCGGTACTGGTACACCCTGTATATAGCCATGTTATTACCTCGTACCCCTGCGCATCAACTCGGTATTTGGTACTCCCTGTATATAGCCACGTTATTACCTCGTACCCCTGCACATCGACTCGGTACTGGTACTCCCTGTATATAGCCATGTTATTACCTCGTACCCCTGAACATCGACTCGGTACTGGTACTCCCTGTATATAGCCATGTTATTACCTCATACCCCTGCACATCGACTCAGTATTGGTAGTCCCTGTATATAGCCATGTTATTACTTGGTACTCTCTGTATATAGCCATGTTATTACCTGGTACTCCCTGTATATAGCCATGTTATTACCTGGTACTCCCTATATATAGCCATGTTATTACCTGATACTTCCTGTATATAGACATGCTATTACCTGGTACTTCCTGTATATAGCCATGTTATTACCTGGTACTTCCTGTATATAGCCATGTTATTACCTGGTACTCCCTGTATATAGCCATGTTATGACCTGGTACTCCCTGTACATAGCCATGTTATTACCTGGTACTTCCTGTATATAGCCATGTTATTACCTGGTACCTCCTGTATATAGCCATGTTATTACCTGGTACTCCCTGTACATAGCCATGTTATTACCTGGTACTCCCTGTATATAGCCATGTTATTACCTGGTACTTCCTGTATATAGCCATGTTATTACCTGGTACTCCCTGTATATAGCCATGTTATTACCTGGTACTCCCTGTATATAGCCATGTTATTTTTACTCTATATTGTTTTTATCTTTATCTTTAACTTTGAATTGTTGGAAAAGGACCCATAAGTAAGCATTTCACTGTCACAGTCTACACCTGTTGTTTATGTGACAAATAAAATGTGATTACATTTTTTATTGATTTGATTTGATTTAGCTTGCCTGGCACAAAGAAACCAATAGAAAAATCTAAAACGTTGCACACCAGTCAGGCTCAAGCTAACGCTGAAGTTATTTTAAAGATTTCAACTACCATTTGAACCCAGGTCTGATAGAGGTCCCTTACATTGCTGATCATGAGGTGCATAATGGTCTTGGGCATGAGGTCGCGGATGCACTTGTTGACGATGGCCATGTAGGAGTCGACCAGGTTGCGGATGGTTTCCACTTTCCGCTCCAGCTGAGGGTCCATGGAAAAGTTGTCCTGGGATGAGGACGAGGAGCCGCCACCCTCACTCTCCACCTGGAGGAAGAAGGCTTTTAGTTTTAACACCCCTGTATTTAGCAATACAGAGCTAGTGGCTTGCATCTTTAGATGCAGAAAACTTGTGTATATCAATGACAAATAATAATAATAATAACTTTATTTTCATTACACACAGAAATCACAAAGCTCTGTACATCAAAGGCTTTTAAAAAGGGCTAAAATCTGTTAGCAAAAATGAGTCACTAGAACGAGTAGCATATCAACAAGATGTAGCCTACAGCTATTGTGACTAGTCATCTTCACACTTACATCAATCTTCAGGGAGAAAGATCGAGAGGATGGAGAGATTCAAGTGATATGATGAGTCACTTGGGAAGTGATAGGACAGATATGACTTTTTTAAATTGTAAAAACATACACTGGATTATACATCCAAAATGCATATTTAGCAAAGTACATAACCATGCAAGCACACAGGTTTAAGAATTTTTTTTAAATAATAAGGATAGATATGACATAACAGAAGAGCAACATGGGAAGGGAGTGAGGGGTAGTCATGGGTAATACGGAACAGGACAAACAGGGCAGATGTGGTGGACAGGATTTACAGTGAGTCAGTGACTAATATGGGGTGATGCCACAGGGTGGTGGGCACCAGGGTCGGGGTCAATTCCATTTAGATTCAGCCAATTCGGTTCACTTCATGAATAGACTGAATGGAAATGGAATTGTCCCCAACCCTGGTGGCCCGTGCAGTAGTCACTCACATTAGAAGATCTTTCGGGGTAGACTCCAGCGCGCAGGAGAGAAGCCCTCCAACTGTCCACCTCATCCTGAGTGTCACAGGCCAGCTCCAGGAAACGGTTGTCCTTGTACACATTCCTGTTGGACCACAACACAGGGGAGGGGAGGAGGAAGTTAGTTACACTGACCTTAGGGGTCAAGGCAGGGGGTGGCAGGCCCATCTAGTTAAATAAAGCCTAGGAAGAGAAGAAGCCCACCAGACTCTTGGGTTTCTGTCTTCCTGTACAATCTGTATTATTATTATTAGAAGTAGTGGTACTAAAGTAGGAATATTTAAAGTAAAAGTACACTCTTAGAAAAAAAGGTGCCATCTAGAACCTAAAAGGGTTATTCGGCTGTCCCCATAGGTGAACCCTTTGAATAACCATTTTTGGTTCCAGGTAGAACCCTTATGGGTTTCACAGAGGGTTCTACCTGGAAACAAACAGGGTTCTACATGGAACCAAAAAGGGTCCCCTATGGGCACAGCCGAAGAACCCTTTTGGAACCCTTTTTTTGAAGAGTGTAGCGCTACAATATTAAAAGTAACTTTATTAGGATGTGTCTGTCTGGTTCCAATAG